>NC_083650.1:8291539-8541539 GCF_963576545.1 Limanda limanda | reverse complement strand
TGTGTGCACAAGCCCCACAGCACAGACGAGCGCTTTTCCTGGTGAAAATGCTGTCAGTTTCCATCCCCCACAGTGAATGTCTGACTCTGTTTATCTGGCCTGCTCAGCACATGGGGGCCAGTAAATGATGTGTGAATTTACATTAACATTGTTAGCTCCAGCTTTAATTAGTGGGAAAATGCTAACGAACAGAGAATACATCCATATTTCAATAATAATGCCTCCATTTCTGCTACTAAAAGTGTGTTTCTCTGCCTCAGTGTGCAGATCAGGAGTGTGTGTGTGTGTGTGTGTGTGTGTCTGTCTGTCAGGGCCTTGCCAGACAGCTGAAATAGACTCCATGGGAGGGTGTACTCTCTCACAGGCGTCCGTTACAGGCTTGGCCACATCTGCAGCGGGCCAGCCATCTGCACCCATTGTCTCAGAGGCACAACACAGCCCTGCACGCATGGCTGGATTCATAAAGGCAGGCCCTTTCCCCTCTGTCCTCCTCCATGCCGCACAGTGCGAGGGGGAAAATTACTTCTTAATCCCTCAAAGGACAACAGAAGTTGACCATCATGCTAGAAGCAAATTTAATTTCAAGGCTAGTTGTATTTCTCCTCATGGGAGGATGACTTTAAGGGTTTTGTTAAGTATGGACACTTTCACTATCATATAAATTGTGTTTTAAGCTGAGTTATACGACCCAACCTAACAAATGGGTGCTGCTCATTCTGACATTAAACATAATTTTACTGACAATTGTCTAGTTCTTATAGTGGAAATACACAACCTAATTTATCTCTTCTCCTAGTTTGGTGGAAATCAGCTTTGTAGATTTTGCATAATCGTGCAAAAAAGAAACAAGCCTGGTAATGACGCAACTCCAGGAAATGTGATTGTTTAAAAAAACAATATATATATGAAAATACGACATAAAAAAGAAAAAATATAACAATATATATGTGTATGGTATAAATGTATAGCATTACTAAACAACTAGGAAGAAATACAACATAAACAACAGTCTGACCCAAATTTAAAGAGATGTTAATCACAGATTACAAACACAAGCAGTATTATTGATATTAATGTGGTGCCATCACTCTAGCTTTACTGCCTGTGGGGCCTTTAACAGCACACAAGCCTCAACTGATTACATATTTATAACTGCGACCAACCCTTGGCAGCTCCCCCCCGATATCCAGTTTAGGCTATTGATTAGACCTGATATTAACTTCCATGTGGTCACTTTTAAAGTCTATTCACATAAACTCAGATATTAACTGTGCCGCCCAGAGGGAAATCTCGTCTAATCAGTTGATTAACTTTGAAATAAAGCAGACAGGTTACAAAAAGGAAACGTGCATTACTTCAGCATGTCCCTGATATGCAGGTTGAACTACTGATAAGATCTGATATACACGTTCCAATTGGTCGTCATGCTTGTTCACTGCTAAAGTCTACATGCTTTTACATGCTTCTACATTATATCTGCATGATGAGATCTGATAGTTACTTCCATGTAGTCACTTTTTAGGTCCACTCCAATAAACCCAGATATCAACTGTGCAGCCTGCACATGAGAGGCAGATTTACATTCAGATTATCAAACTGAAATAAAGCAGCCTGGTTACAAAAGAAAACATGCTTTATTCCAGCATATTCCTGATATCCAGGTTTATTGATTGATTAGACCAGATGTATATTTCCAATTGGTCTTGATGCTTTTTCACCTTTAAAGCCTCAGATATCAACTGTGCAGCCTGCATATGAGAGGCAGATCTACATTTAGTTAATTAAAATTTAAATAAAGCAGCCCGGATACAAAATAGAACATGCATTATTCCAGCATGTCACTGATATCCAGGTTAAACTAATGATTAGGTCTTATATTTACCTCAGATTGTTCTAAAGTCCAATCACATAAACTTAGACAGTGTATTCTGCATTTAAAAGGCAGCACTTGTTTGTCCAGTTTATTAGTGTGAAATGAAGCAGCCTGGGTAAAAATGAAAACATGCATTACATCAGCATGTCCCTGATACTGTATGACACTTTTTAAGTTTACTCACATAAACTCAGACATTAACTGTGCAGCCTATGGGATCTTATTCATCCGGTTTATTAACACTAAAAAGGAAACTTGCAGTATAACTCTGCACGTCCCTGGGCATGAGTGACTAGTTGTTCCCCTCGCTGTATTGATAATGAGGATTTATTGTGGCACGGGTTGACAATGAATGCAATGTGCATGCGTTAGTGGGAGGGATTATCCACCAAGTAGGGCAAGTGGCTGAGGCTAAGGACTGCGATTCCATCCAGCCTGGTTCCATTCAGTCATCCGCCGGCGCACAGAGAGAGAGAGAGAGGGGACGAGGGGCTGCAGACTCCCAGGGACACAAAGCCCGGAAGAAAAAAACAAAAGGTTCCAAAGTGAAAAGATGGTGAAGTGCATGCGGCAGAAACCCGCAGAGGAGCTGCTGTCCGAGTCGGAGGATTTCGGGGAGATGATGTCGGACTGTTCCCTGAGCGACGTCCTCTACTCCAAGTGTTCCGCAATGGACCAGATCGGCTCCTTCATGAGGAACGTGCAGGTGCTGCTGGATGCGGCGGATTACATAGAAAGCGTGGAGAAGACCAGCGGAAGTAAGTAAAGAGAAGGAAATAAACGTGTGTGTGTGTGTGTCTGTGTGTGTCTGTATGTGCGTGTGCGTGTGTGTGTGTTTTAATGCACCGGGCAGACAACAATAGAGGCGACAAAAGACGCGCAGCGGACGCACGAAGTCCCCCCCCACCCCCCCTGCAGAAAGCCAAAGATAATTAACCCTGTCACTGCACATAGCCAGCACCATCCTCCCAACACTCACTTTGTATTAACATTTAATAAGAAGTCAGGAAATAGCCTGTGTCTGTTTCATGTGAGGAACCGCAGCACCAGACCCACTAACACTCGCCTGCAGCTAATATGATATCCACTCCCCCCCCCCCCCTTCGTTGAAACTGCTCTGATCATGAACTCAATCATTCCTGTTATTTTAATGCATCACCACACACGTGCACGTTTAAGTTAATACACGCACACATTTATAGTTTCAGACCCCAAACGTCCCATTTAATCTCCCTCACGTCCGATCCCGTAGAATATCGCGTTTTTCCCCAAATGAAACATAACTCGCTTCCACTTTATTTATATTATGCATCCAAATGTTTCGATTCGTGTTGTAATTGAAACTGCAAATGTTTTAATTCAGAGCCCGGCAGCTCTTTATCCGAGGCAGCACCTGCTTCCTTGTGTGTGTTGTTCACATGGTTTCCACATGGAACAAATTGGGAGGCTCTCATTGGTCGGGACACGGAGTCACCGCACTCGGCCAATCAGACGCGACTTCACATTTGACGTCTCATGTTACTGGGAGGAAGGGTTCACGGGAAATGTAGGAAACAGTAACCACAGTTTAGATATAAAAAGGGAAGTGAGAGAATATTCATAAAGGCCACTGCTGTACACAATGTAAAATACACAATTACTCCATAAATTTCAATCTGTGATACAAAGTGTTCATATTAATAGTTTTGTTTCTATTCTTTACGTTTAGTTCCATGTTTGTTCTGCTACACATCACATATTACAGTGCAATGATTACATCAGGCCAAATTAGGTCAAATCCAACATGCAAATCCAAGTGTTCATGAGCCTATTTTTGTAACGGTACAATATTTACATGCATAATCCTCTCAATCTTTTTTTCATCGCCAGAGTGTGAGCACGGCTACGCCTCCATATACCCTGCAACCCAGAGCGAGCATCAGCAGAAACAACGCAAATTCAAAAACAGGAAATTGGACAATATTCTCAATAGGTAGGTTCAAAAAGTCTCTGAATGCAATACAGACAGAAGGCCTTTTAAATCTGATCTAATCTGTGATACATTTATAAGCTGTTTTGCGTGACTGATACTTGTGTAACAGTTTTGTTTATATATTTATAATTTCTACAGGTCAGCGCACAACGAACTGGAAAAAAATAGGTGAGTAAAACCAGATTGAGGAGGTGGTTTGTGTGCATGTTTGTAATCAAAACAGTAACAGTCAGGAATATTAAGGGCGTGAAATAGGAAGATGAAGATAGTGAAATGTTGTGACCAGGGCATCATGAGATTTCTGCTTCTGTCTATGGAAATTGTTTTTTATTACGTGACAGTTTCACAAAGCGCACATGCAGAAGTAAAAGACAGGATCTCCACAGTGTTAAACTGCTGTAGGAAGTGAGCCTCACTGGGAGTTTGTTTAAACCTTCATGCTGATAAACCAAAAGCTTTCTCCATTCTGCCATGTTTGCAGATTTTGTCCCTAAATGAAATATGGTGACTGTACCATTTCAAAACCAGACGTACTGCAGGACTATAAATCAGCTTATCTTAGTAAGATATTTTTTTTATCAATAGCTTGGAAATTCACCTCCTTGTATTGCACTGTGCATTTTGCAAGGCAAATAGAAGGGAGGTGCAACGCAGCCTCTGTAGCAGCGCTGCTCCTGGAGGACCTGCAGACATTTCCCCAGTCAGCACTGGGAACCGTCTGTTTCCAGACAACAGGGCTCCTTCCGGAGAGATTCTCTGCTGCAAGTCCAACTGCAACTGCTTCTTTAGCTTCGGGATGTGGCAGCATCTGCTCCGAGTGGTAAAATGTGTCAGGACACATTTATCCCACCCCCCCAAAAATGGATTGTCCAGCCATGTGCGGGAGAATCTTAGATTAAGAGATGAAAGGGTTAAAAGAGAAAAGCTTATTTCACATCCAAATTTTTTTTGGGCTACAAAATGGAGGCCAACACAGGCAGGAGAGATGACATCACAACTTGACCTACATTTTACTCCATTATTTGAAGGGGTGGTGCGTGTCCTCTGACCACAGGCCTCAGAGGATCGGAAACGCAGTATCAGGCTGACCTAAGCAGATTTTAAATCTGGTCCCAGACAGATCCATGTGTAACTGGGAAGGAGTCAGATGGTGTCTAACCAGCAAATATGGATGACTAGATAAATCAAGTAATGACATTGCTCCTAACAGATGGAATAATGGCATCATAATTAGATTTGATGTGGACGTATCAAATAGCTGATTGCCTTAACTATGACAATAATGAGGAAATATTGACTCTGTTATGTACATGTGAGCTGTTTCTAAGGAGAAATGTCTCTTCTTGATTGGGTCTCCTCCCCCAGACGAGCACATCTCCGCCTGTGTTTGGAGAGGTTGAAGTCCCTCATCCCTCTGGGACCAGACTGCAGTCGGCACACCACGCTGGGACTGCTCAACAAGGCCAAATCACATATCAAGGTGTGGTTGTCGAACGAAACCTGGGTGGTGATGTAAACCCTCACAAAGCCAAAGATAATATGTGTACTGAAAACACATAATTAAGATTTGTGCGGCTGTTCCTTTGAGTTTGAGTTCAAAACAGGGGACATTTCAGGATAATATCCAAAGTTCAATGCATGGCTGAAAGCGGCTATAGTGACAGCATATGAAACCTAAGCCTTACAAGTTAATAACCTGTTTTGTGTTAAGTCCACTAGCTCTAAATCTTGGTGACTCACAGACTGTTTTCTGCTCAAGATACTTCACTGCCTCTCAGACATTGAGCAGCTCCACTCTGCATACAAAGCTCAACATTAGTTCTCCACTAAAAGCTTGAAATACGGTTCATCTTTAGGCACAGTGTACATGCCAGATAGTTGTTAGGTTGTTAAAGGAAGGTTTGATAATTTGTTTCTGAAACACTTTTTATCTTATTTGTTGAAATTCTCTTCACGTCCCGATCGATAAATTAAGTCGTCTGAAAGGAAGAAAAAAAAGCCAGTGGTCCTCGCAGCACTGAAATGAACACGACCATTTGGTCAAATCGCTGCAGTCTGCTGTAGTTTTTCCAGGATTACCAACCTTTGCTTTAAATGAAACATTGACTAGGTACAGAAACAAAGATGTCAGGGGGTTTTCCCAGGCACTCCGATACACTCTGTCTGAAACATTCAAATGAATTGCACTTTGGAATCAGCGTTAGGACATAAAGCTGTTTGGTTGTTTCAGTTTTCCTTTCCCTTTGAACAAATCTCTCTTGACAAGTGTGATTTGGACAATTGGCTCTCACACATAGGAAAATGTGAACATTTTCTATGATGGGTCTGTAGAGCATCAGATCAGATCTGGACCACCGAGTGTGTCAGAGTTTCATGAGACTGAAAACAGGCTCAAATGAATCTGTAGCATCACAGCATCCAAGACTCAACATGGCTGCCATCCAGGCCAGATTTAAAAAAAACGAAATTCTACTTTCTTGGGCCCGAACTGTGCAGGCCCCTTTCACGGGAAGCAGCTGAGCGATGACTGAGGGCTGAGATATAAAAAATAAAAAGGCGTTCTTGACAGCAGTCTGTTTATCACAGAAGGGGAGATAATGGATAAATAGCTATGATGTTAACTGTGGACTTTGGACTTGGTCTTTTTGAGGTTGCAGGAAATCGGGTTTCTGAATGCTGGGTGGTATTTTCAGAACCGGAGGCTGTGTAGTTGTAGAAGTTGAGTAAAAGAGAAAAGAGACACAGAAGGTTCAAGACAGATTAACAAATAAATCTATTGTGCAATGAGAAAAAAGCACAGACAAGTGCGACTCACTTGCACATTGTACCAAAGTCCATTCAAAAAACAATTTAATGCATTTTTATTATTGGAAATTTAGAAATTATATTAGCAACACTTGATAAATGAATCTTGCTCACAAACCAGGAAGGATGTATTTAGGTATAAGAGGATAAAACATAACATTTTTAGTTAAATCATGCAATAATTTCCTTATTGGCTAAGTAATGTAGTAAATCCTCATGGGAGAAATGAGAGAAAATGAATCATGAGTTGTACCAGATCCAAAATGTGTAACTGTTTAATGTGTCATTTCTACAGCTGGTTATCAGTCTTCAGTTTTGCTGTATGACTTTATTACTAAGCTGAAACTTTTTATTTATTTATGGTGTGATCAGATGTCTTGATTGGTGTGAAACGATTGGATCATTCCTCACTTTATGATTTAATGAGTTTCATATTGCATCGGGTGCAGGACTTTGCTTATTTGTTAGCTTTACTTAATACAGGCTTTACTCAAAACCAATATACAAAACTACACATGAACTGAATCAGTGTCCAATGTGAGGAAGTTATACAAGATTACCCCCCCCCCCCCCCGAAAAATAAGCATTTTTGCCACAGGCAGCACAGAATAACCTTTATTTTCACTGCTATACTGAAACTCATAAAACAATTACCCTGCCTCCTCCATGACGTCTACTCTCACTCATTACCACCACACACTGAGACACCAACTATCACTCTAGAATCCAACCAGCAACTCATTCTTCTTCTTTGGTGAATAATTTATGAGAATGATCCGGGTGTGGCAGAAAACTACAGATTAACATCACATTACTGTGCACAGGCTGAACCTTACCATTGTGTAAATGATCAGTTACAGGTTTCTACAGTAGAACTAACTCATGCATGTCCCTGTTTTCAGAAACTTGAAGAGCTGGACCGGAGGAGTCAGCACCAGCTGGACAACTTAGAGCGAGAGCAGAGGCACCTGCAGAGGCAGCTCTCCCAGCTGCAGCCCCATGGAGAGAGGGAGAGGGTCCGCACAGACAGCCTGGGCTCGAGGATGGACTCAGACCGCTACGAGTCGGACAGAGGTCAGAGCCTTTCAACTTTGTAGTAGTGTGTGTACTTTGATTTCAAGCTCTGTATACCGAGCTCTGCCAAGGCTCAACAGTCCCCATCTGATTTTCATCAAGATCTATTAACTATTTCCTTGGTAAACAGTGACAATGTCAAAAAATGATCATAATCTTGTAATGTTAAGGGAAAATAAAACATTGCTGGATCCAGACCCTGATCTGGATCTGCACCCAAATTAAATAGGTCCTTCCCTCAACAAATAACACTTCCTTCAACCAATGGTGTAAAGGAATCTTGCTTACAACATGCAATCAGACCAACCTACGCACAAGTGGGCAGGGGTGAAAACATAACCTCCTTGGCGGGGGGAAATATCAAGTCTTACAAGATTCTAATAATTCATCTGTATTCATGTCGCTGTTTTGTTTTTAATTTGAACAGAGGAAATTGAAGTGGATGTGGAAAGCACTGAGTTCTCCCATGGAGAAATGGACAGTGTCAGCACCAGTGGTACCAGTGACCTGGAGGACCACAGCAGCCGACTGAGCTCGGCCAGTGACGAGGGCTACTCCACGTGCAGTTTAAAACTGGCCTTCTCTGCCTGAAGCACCAGCCTATACATTCACTTCAGCTGCAGTCTCTTATGGCTTTCACCTTTTTCCAAATACCAGCCTACAGCTCCATTCTCCTCCTTTGCAGTTTAGGTTTAACTTGTATCCAGAAGAACCAGCCTCAATCCTCCCACCTTTCCCTGACAAATGAAAACATCTGCTCCAACACGACAACCAGCCTTAAGTTCGACTCAGAGTCAAAGTTTGAAATTGTCTCCCTTTCTAAAAGCCCAGGGGCTCGTCTACATAGAAACGTTCTACCCGACAGCCTCCAATTTAACATCTCTTGCAATATAGGTCTCCTCATTTTCAAAGTTGACTTTAACCAATCACCTGAATGTCCCTTTACACAAACCTGCACTCAACACTGATCCTGTAGAGAGAAGGAGAAACTCTACCTTTAGTGAAGTTGACCCTCTGAAACCAGCAACAACGCACACACACACACACACAGAAAAACACCCAGTACCAGCTAGAAACACATTATTGGGAACGTATGCGCCATTTGCCTTGTAAAACAACATGGCCCTTCTCCTCTGGATGGAAAATCCAGATGACACTTGTCAGTGAACAGTCCAGTGACAAGGGCTTCGATGTCTGCATTCCAAAACATTTATTCCACTTCGATAACCTCTGCTTTAGGACCCACACCCACCACACACCCATGTGGCGTCCCTCCTCGTGACCGAAACACACTCGTATCCAAACAGGTGGTGGCGTTCCACCCTTGTTATTCTAATTTATTTTCCATATGATTATAGTATTTATTTTTTGGTATATTTAATTGTACTATAGCTAGGTCTTAGTCATGCTTGAATAAAAAAAAAAAGTGCTCCCCCCCCCCCAATGTTAACCAAATGACTTGACATGTAATTAATCCCCACTGTTTGTTGAAAGAATGAAACATTCCTTTCCCCTACTGTGCGCTGAATCAGTTTCTTTTCAGTTAGACAGTAATAAGCTAAACCCGCACTTGTCCAAGCACAAGGCTCAAGCAATAACACATCTAGTTTTGCCATATCTTCAATGTCCGCTGTATTGACGGCGCACTATTTTGTCCGTCCAACACCAAATGAGTCTGCTAGTTCTCCACTTGCTCCAGTAATGGTGTCAGTTATTCATTATCAGGAGTAATAATGATTGTAAGGAAAAATGAAAAGACAAAAAAAGCTATGGTGCATGTGTGTTGAATGTAGCCTTTCTAATCATGTTGTGATGTGCTTTGGATTGACGAGTCTTTTAAACATGTCTGTAGCATGAACAGCGTAGACACTACAGAATGATCAGTTTGGTTTAGACTTCGATGTTTGATATGTTATCTTTTTTTGTATCCGAGCAAAAAAAAGTACACGTTGAAATCCTTTACATTTGGAGTCTTCCCCCCGCTAATAGTTCAATTGCACTTCTGACCCGTTCAAACCCACAAACAAATTAGAAAATATGACCCATCACCATCTGCATTTTTCCTGATCCAAGTCCTACAAGTACATCACCACCAAATTGTGTCTTAACATGGGTACGACTCTTGCACAAAGTTCTTGATACAGGTTTCTGACCCCCCCTCCCCACCCCAACCTGAAACTATGAAATGCACTATGACTTTTGTGAAGGGAATATGATGAAGCACACCCCAGAATGTTTCCCCTTGTGCTTAATCAGCCATCAGAGGTGACTTTTTTGCAAAAACATGCACTGCTGGTCCCCTGCTAATACTTTGTCAGTTCCCGATGACTGTCCCCAGAATCTCAATAAACCTCTACAACCCACACATAAATCACTGTGGTCTTTTTTGGGGATTTGCCTCCATTAATGTTTAGATAGTATTGGTTGTCTTGCATTAGACTGACACACTATAGTTGGTTACAAGCATCACTTAGGTATTAGGTTCACAGTCAAGTAGAATGGCCCAATAAGTCTTAAAACCGAGCTGCATACAATAAGATCAATCCCCAATATGTCTGATGTTTTACACGATCCATTCATTATACACTAAGACATCAGAGAAAGTGTCAAACCCCAAATTTCTCAACATCAAAATCAAGAAAAATCCTGAAACTGCAAAAAAGATTTAATGGGTATTTTGTTGATGAAAATCAATTGGCTTGTTTTTGCGTAATCTTACAGGTAAACCAACCAAACAAACAAGAGTGAAAACATAAGCTCCTTGGATGAGGCGATTCAATATCCTGAACTAAGGAAGTGGAACATATCCAAAACAATGTTTTTATAACTTCAATGGTCAAATGTTGTATAGAAAGTTTGCTCATGACATGATTATAAACGATACAAGTCTTTACTGCCACCTACAGGACCTGACAGCACCACAATATAAAAGTGACGTAACAGTCCAAATGAGGTGGAGGCAATTATTTAAAAAACTGAAAACAAAACAATGTTTATTTCACTGTTATATATATATACACAACACCATTATTAATGTTTAGACACACAAAGAACTGGTCAGTGGTGAAAATCCAACCTCAAATTTACACACCCAGTCCACAGGTTTATACACATCTTAGCAGGAGTTCGGTCTCGGTGGAACCTCGACACAAACAGCAAACTGTTTCTGGCTTTACTAAAACACCACAATCAGTTCTTACATAACACGTGACCTTGTTCTAGTGCGGGGAGGGAAATGTTTTTTGTTGTTGTACCTACATAATATATAAGAAAACTACATCAATATTTTAACAATGGTGTGCAAGCAATTAAAAGTTGTCTTCACTTGAGAAACTTAAATCATGTATAAACACAATGGAAAGCACTGACACAGCTGGTATACAGTGAGTTGTTTTATGTACAGAATATATGAGGTCATTGAGGCATTAGATGTCTGACGTTGTATTTTGATGTGTCGTTGTACTGGGTCATTGGTTTGTCTGCAATACCACATGTTCCCACTCCGACCTTTCCATTCACGCTCTCTGGAGACGCAAATATACTCCTCTTTACCTGCGGAAGAAAAGAGACACACCATTGTTAATGGCTTCAAATGTACAAGCATCATGAATGAGCAACAACAGACATATGATATTTACATTTGTTATGATTGAAAGATTCATGCAACTGTGTATATGAAAAAAAAAACAGGTGCTGCCAGGTTTGATGATGGAGCAGAATCCTATGAATAGCTTTTCTCTACACTGCACAGGCTCTGGGACTCCCAATGACATACAGGTTAAATTAAGCTCTAATGACCTCTGCCTGGAAACTGGTTACCATACAGCTCAACTTCCAAATCAAATAGTCAGTGGCCTTTCAAATTGAATGCATTTACGTGCACATTTAGTATCAGTGGTTATGAGGATTTTTCTGTTCTTTTTGTGTGACAGTTCGTTAACATCATATCCTGATTTCAGCATCTTAGATAAGCCTGTATCCCAGTTTTGAGAAAGCAGAGAACTCTGTATGTAGCCATCTCATCCTGGTTTCTGACCTCTGCTGACTACATGTGCGGGCGTGGCTTCAATGTGACACAGCTATTAAAACGATGCCCTATTCATACTCCATAGGTTTTGCCTCTCCATCAACTGCGCCCTGGTTCTGTGCCGTTGCAGTGACAGCTTGACACCGGCCAAAGTGGACGATAAGTTTAATAGTTGCTGTTGCTCTCATCTCCCATGGCTGGCTATAATGTGGATCAGCCAGAATCCACACTGCGATGTTGGTATTAAAAGGAGTTCAGACCAGTACAAGCAGCCACATTTTCAATTGCCACTGTACAGCAATCAAAATTGCAGACAGGCTGTGTTGTGGTAACCATGGTAACGTTAAACTCTAGGGACTCCTGCTCTAACAGCCCTCAGTTATTAGTAACAGGGATACTTGTATTCATCATGTAACAGCGGTTTGAATAATCAGATTTCTTAATTTTCCATGGAAACACCATATCAGGAATATGATCAAACCAGCTTACTAAGGTGTCTGTAAACAAAGTAGTTGTGACAAGGCCAATACACATAACCAGCACAGATTAGATTACCCAAAATGCATTTTGATGAACACTTGTGTCGCTACTAACATGTCTCCACAACCCCTTCTGAACTCAACACCTAAATAAACAGCCCTTGTCCCTCCTCGACACCAACTTGTTGAGGAGGGGCATCTTGACTTGATGGATATCTTGTTTTGCCAATTGTCTCTTTACAATGTTCTATATTGGTTGTCTGGTTATTTTAAATGTGATCCAATTCTAGGGATTTACTACTGAACCACTGTTGCAGAGCATTATATTAAGCAGGAAACAAGAATTCTACAGGTTACATATATATATATATATATATAGAGAGAGAGAGAGAGAGAGCAAACGTACCTGTCCCTTCTTGTTCTTATTGTAGGCTTTGTTGTTGAACGTTTGCCACTTTGACTTCTGCTCCTCCCTCTCCTGCTCCAACTCCTTCATCCTCAGAACCTTCTTCTGGGCTTTCTTCTTCTTATATTCTCTCTGGTCTGCTATTTGTTCTTTCCTGAAAAAAAACAGAGACAGGGCCAAAAACCTAAATCAGGTCCACGAAGTCCACTGTGCATCCATCTTGAAGTGACGGCTAGTTCCATTACATTCACCCATGTAATGAGGGTGGCACAGCAGAGCGTTTATTGATTAACTCCAGTCACTGGTGATTATTTCTTAGAATTTCAGTCATACATTTTAGTAAAGATCAAGACCTACATGACATGAAAAGGTTAACTAATTAAAAATCTGGAGTACAACAGCAATTAGGAGAGCTCAATTTCCCATGAGTGGGAAACCAACCACACTACACATTACTACCAATTATGTCTCTAATTAGGCAAACAGAGTTAAAGACCGCTCATATATTTTCATTAAAGTGTTAATAAGAATGACTTAAGCAGACTTGTGTGTATGCCTATTGGATGAGTGAAGTGTTTCTTGTTCGTACCTTGATTTGGGCTTCATGTTCCCGTCCTCATCCGAGCGTTTCCCCTCCTCTGATGGTTTGAGGTTCTGCAGAGGGATCACTTCGGCGTTCCCGTATCCAGAGAAGGTGACAGCTGCAGTGCCGTTCTCTCGGTCTATCTCCTCAATCTCAGCCTCATACACCCTGCCAAAGAATCACGTCTGTAAGAAGGTGAGTATGAGCCAACGACTCAAGCTCTACTTAATATACAAAGTGAAAAACTACAATGCAATAATTAATAAATCATTATGAGACACGTGTGACAAGAATATGAGTAGGTATTTCCCTCAAAGTAAATTATTTTTCTATGTAAGGTAACTCATTCATGAAATTGAAGTACAGTTTTCATTTTTACTGTAACAGTTTCAGACATTGTGCACTCAAAGCTAAACAAACATTATTTCAATAAAATATTACCTGTGCATCCTGTAAGCAAAGTAAGCTAAAGCTACGGCAAACGTTTACATGGTGAAACCATCTCAACACCTTCTAGATAATCGCAGTTGTCATTCCCACAACATTGAGAGCCCAAAAAAAGATCTACTCAAGGCTTGGCTCTGCTAGGTTAATTGATTTCATATAGGTTTTTATAGCAAGCTTTGAAAAAGGAAAATTGTATATGGTTTGCACTTGGGTTATCTCACTAGAACTACATGCACACATTCATTTGGCAGCTTAATCAATTAATGTGAAGCATGAACCTTATAATAATAGCCTAAATAAAATGTGTGCTCCTAATTCTGTGCCATAAAAGGCATGCAGTTGCATGTTAATATTGTCACAAGAATAGGCTGGTGATACTCACTGTCCATCCTGACTCCACTGGGCCATACACCTGTTTCCCACTTTCCAGCTGTGCTTCACGGGGACAGCGTCGGAGCCGTTGGTGGTGGAGGCTCCATCACTGGGCTGAGCGGTCAGGAGGTCGCTGGTCAAATCGATGACTTCCTGTAAAAGCAGGAACAATCAAAACATTGTCAGATGTACATGGAGAACATGGACAATTCTTTCCCTGAGAAAAGAATCAAAAATCAAGAAGGCATTTGAAGGATACTAAAGAGCTTCACTCTTTAAATTTCAGAACATTTTTCATCATATGTAATCTGTGCAATCTATGAAAACAAAGGATTTGAGTACCATAGTCAACCAGATTAATTAATTAGGCCCCGAGCACTGACAGACGTGAGGCCCTATTGAAATTGAAAGGATTATTATTCAGGCAAATTAATTGGCTTTGTGAGGGCTTTTACATGCTCAAATTCTTTGCAAAATTTGCAGAAAGTTAGAAAGTGGTGAAAATGTACGTATTCTGGAGGAATTTTTAATGGGCGTCGCAAAATGGCTCAACGGTGCCCCCGAGACCCCCGGAACGTGTTGACATTGACCGATCTTCACAAAAATTGATACACAGGTGTATCATGACCAGACAAACAAAAAAGTCTTGGGTGCAATTGGAAAAAAGCAACAGGAAGCCTGCTATTTTGCATTTAGTGGCCATTTTGGCCATATTCCACATTTTTACTTTGAGGTACTTGTACCAGGGCTTACATCAGATCAACTTCAAATTGAGATGGGTGTCATCACAACAAGATTGAGATACAAAGTTATTAATAGATCGCGTTTTCGTCACATGGTGTGACTGTGGCGTGGCGTCAAAGTTTGATTACACGCCATTAAAACACGATGTTCTGTATACATGGACCATGAATCCTTTGATGCTGAGCCGTAATCAAACAACTCCACTCCTGCAGTGACAGTGGTCAAAGATCAAAGGAATATTTTTGTCTTGTTAATTTTGTATTACTCCATCAACTGACATGTACCTTTGAGCACATTATTTAATTATATATCAGAAATCTTTAAATAGCAACACATATTTAATAATTCTAATCACTATAAGGTATTAAATTGCTTATAAAATAAAGAGCTGGTCACAACACTTTAACGATTCTCTGATTATAAAGCACAATCTACTACTGATGTGTGTGTGTTAGATTCACAAAGACACAAACCTGTAAGTCTTTCTGGAGCTTGAGCAGATCCTCATTCTCCTGATCGGTGGATAAAGCCACTTCCACTTGCTGCAGCTGAGCTTTGTAGCTGCTCAACTGTTTCGCCAGATCGTCCGACATCTGCGGGAGGACAAAACAACAGTTAGCCGTCAGCTAGCCGTGTTAGCACATGACTGCTAAGCAAAACGATTCAACACCGTGAGCTGGTCCACTTTACCTTGAGGCTAACCACAAATATCTGTATTCTGTATTAAACGGGTGATAAGTGAGACGTAAGATAACCGAAGTGAGCAGTAGAGGTGTTACGGGATGTTTTAACAACAACGATAGCTTTAGCACGCTAGCATCATCCCTGGGCCCTGTATCCTCGACGCCACTGTGACGTGCTGCGGCTGCTAGCTCTGCGTTAGCTTGTGCTAGCTGCGGCTCGAACAACGTGTCTCCGTGTGTCCTCACCTCTGCGTTAGTCCTTCTTCTCTGTGAAAACTACGAACATTCAATTCTCCTCCTCGGTTATTTATCTGAAGGCTTCACAACAGTCCGCTGTCCGTCGGGCCCCTGGTCCTCAAACACAAAAACACAGCCGGAAACTCGCCTGGGTTTGTCGCGATGAAGCCACAACTCTCGCTCGGGTCTAAAGGAGCTTCTCGTGATAGCGCCCCCAGAGGCGCTGCCCGACATCAAAGGTACTTTGATCAAGTCCCTTTGGTCCCAAAACTGACAGATTACATTGGTTATAATAGATTAAATTATACATTATACTATAGGACATTTACTGATAGATCAATGTTTATGTCATAAAATATAAATAAAAGGTAGTAGTATCTTACAAAACAGTCATAGCCTAAAACCAAAGAGAAAAAGTTATCACCCTACAATAAGGATCAACTTTTGTAAAAATATAATTATGTGTGTGTGTATGTGTGTGAACTGCTATACAATGTTCACAGTTTATGCCATAATCTCATATCCCCTATGAGGCAAATCACAATTTGTCTCATAGGGGATATGCAAGGTGTGACATCGTCTGTTCTGAACCCTCAACCAGATTAAGTGAAAAACTACACTTTGCGCGGATGAAAATGATTTGGATTCAGAGTCTGAACAGAAGTGATCAGCAACCAATCATTCTTTTTCACCCACTTTTTCCCCCCATAAAATAACAGATTAAAGTTAAACGTACAAGAAAACATGAGTCTGATAAGAACTACCTAAAATGACAGAAACCATCTCTGAGAGACATTTATTGAATGTGTATTTTGACTCTTCACCTTGGTCCGTGTTGCATCTGCTAACACAGACACCTATACTGCGGCCAGCCACTAGGGGCGATTGAGGCAAATTGGCTTGACTTTCGTGGAGGCGTCTATCTTCAAATACAGTGTAAACTTTCCATCTTCTGTCAGTGGCCAATTCAAACATTTTGCACCTGAACAGGCAGCTCACTCTTTAAACAACGTCCAAGTTTAAGTCAATATGTGTTTTAATCTGTCTTAACAAAATATTGTGCAGCTTCCTTGCAAGCGAGCGTGTAGGTGTGCCTCTCAAATTAAAAAGCAAATGTTGTATTAACATAGTGCCACAACAAAACATACAAGGTTCGCACTTCAGTATGACCATCAGACAATAGACAGGAAAATCCTTAAATAAACCTTTATAGAGAGACCAACCCTTTGACAACACGAATGTTGGTGCTGTTTGAAGAACAAAATGTATGATTGTAAAGTTGGAAATAGAACACTACATAAGTAAAAGGAAAAACAACACTCAATGGGAACAGTAATGAGAGTGTATAACTTTGCAAATGTCATACAGCTGCATTTCTTCCTATCGTTGCCTTGTTTAGTCATGAAAACTCATGTAATTCTGACTTTATTCACTCAAATGTTTGTCTAGCTTGATTTTGTATTCTCACAAACACACTCCTCCTCTTGTTCTCTCACACCATCAGTGACTGATCTCAACATTAAGTGGCTCCGATTTTCCCCTGCAGATAGTGTTTCAAGTCATTTTTCTCTCAGGACATACGTGAACATTCGCTTTAGGAAATAATAGCTACAAACCATATTGAGTCTGTTAATCAATTGTAATTGAATAGACTGTTGAAAAAGATATTACTGCTATAAATCAGAAAATATTGTTAATGTCATAATCAGCCAATGGTTTTTTTTTCAAGTCTGCCAGTCGGCACCAAATTGCTTGTAAATCTCCAGCAGCATGTTTTTCAACCCCGCCCCGTTCCCGTCCTCACTGAAGTGGAGCCAGCCCCACGATCGGCAGCGTCAGACCAGGACCATATAAAATACGCACTCTTCACTTCAGCTGCAGCAGATGAAAAGATCTGCCGGATCCAGCACAGCGAGCCTGTTACATGACCTGTCTTCTGAGGGACTTTACTGCAAAATTGTATTCTATAAGGTTAGTTGAAGAGGATTTTTTTAAGTGTATCATTTTTAAAGTTATCTGATGCTGGAAACAGAGAATACATCAAAGTTCCCTTTGTACATTTTTTTTTTTGTCTTTAAATATCAAGAGACGTGTCTTTTGCTGCTGGTGTTTGTTTTCCCACCGATGAAGAGGATAGATGCAAAGATGCCCTTCAACCGTGTTGCAGTGAGCCAAATGAAAAGCTTGTGATGCTGCGTTCTTGAATGGATCAAATTAACAGACTGCTGGCGAGCAAAGCCTCCGAGCCTCCTCCTCACACAGTGCTGTTCAGACAGCATCGCCACAGCTCATCCTGATGGGTTGTCTTAACTCCACCAGTGGAAATGAGACTTTGTCTGGCAGGCAGCCGTACACTCTGCAGACCTCCGTGCCTCTGACGATCCTGGTGGGCATCCTCATCCTGCTGACTGTTTTTGGAAACGTCATGGTAGTCATCGCTGTGACAACAAGCCGAGCCCTGAGAGCACCTCAGAACTTGTTTTTAGTCTCTCTGGCGTCTGCAGACATCCTGGTTGCCACCTTGGTTATGCCCTTCTCTTTGGCAAATGAACTGATGGGTTACTGGTACTTTGGCAAGGTGTGGTGTGAGATCCATCTGGCTCTGGACGTGCTCTTCTGCACCTCATCCATCGTTCACCTGTGCAGCATCAGCCTGGACCGATACTGGTCTATAACTCAGGCGATTGAGTACAACCTGAAGAGGACGCCGCGCCGGATTAAAGGCACAATCTTCATAGTTTGGGTGCTGGCGGCCATAATATCATTCCCTCCACTTATCACAATGAAAAAGGACGAAGGTGAAGAGGACAGACCTGAATGTAAAATTAACGATGAGAAGTGGTACATTATATTCTCCAGCACTGCCTCCTTCTTCGCCCCCTGTGTCATCATGATCATGGTGTATGTCAGGATCTACCAGGTTGCCAAGAAAAGAACCAGATCCCTGCCAGGTGAGAGGCAACGCCAGAATGGAAACTTAAGAGACACTAAGTGCGGTTTGGACCCCGTGGAGGGAAAGGACATGGAAGGGAGCGAGGTGGAGGCTGGGGAGGGCGGAGAGGTCAACGGGTTGGACATGGAAGAGGAACCCTCCTCTTCCGATGGAAATGAGACCGTCCTGTGTTCCCTGAAGAAGAAGAGGGGTCTCAGAGCAACCAAAGTGGCTCAGGTGACGCAGGGAGAGGCGCCTCCGAAGCCGGAGGTGCCGCCCAGTGTGAGAGCGAGCAGGTGGAAAGGACGACAGTACCGAGAGTGGCGCTTCACGTTTGTTCTGGCCGTGGTCATGGGAGTGTTCGTTCTCTGCTGGTTCCCCTTTTTCTTCACATACACGCTCACTGCCGTGTGCGACTCCTGCTGCGTCCCAGAGACACTGTTCAAGATGTTCTTCTGGTTGAGTTATTGCAATAGTTCCGTTAATCCTTTAATATACACTATATTCAATAATGACTTCAGGAGGTCATTTAAAAAGATCCTTTGCAAACGGGACAGAAGAGGCTTATAAATAAGATTTGTATGTATGCACTTGAATATAATGCATTTTTAATGCTCTCCATAAATGCTTCCATCAGCATAAATATTACATTAAACAGATATTAGAAGATATTTATTGAATTGATATGTGTTTTAAGATTTTGTGTCATTTCATGTCTGAAAATGTGTGTTTTGTAAGATTTGATCATGCACAAATATCTACAGTTTGTGTTACAGCAAGTATTCCAACGTGACCACCTGTGACTGCAGACTCTGACATTGTACAACTGTGAAAAACATGCAAGATATATTTTCTACATGTGTCTGTGTGATTTGTGATATTTAAACTGCTCAGCCATGCTTTTGGTATTGATTTACATACTCGGTAAATGCTTTTTAAATAGACAATAAATAGTGTAATTTGAAAAAATCCTAATTTATATATTAATTGTCAAAACTTCCTAAACAAATATGGGGAAAAAAATGTATTACAACTAAAAACTATATGCTAATAGCAGTATTTTTTATTCCAAGAGAAAAGAAAATAGCCCAAATCTTTGCACATCATTTAAAAAGTATCTCTGTGTAATTATCACCAGTGTTTAAAGAGGGCTGATTTAGAAAAGGGGGGAATTGAAACAGAAAATTAATGCAAATTAAAAAAAAAAATCTTTATACAAGAGTTCAAACAATAGCAAAAAAACATGAAAGCAAATTGTGCCTCAAATTTACGTTTCCCCCCACAGCATCAACTGTCTCCGTTTCTCATAACAAGCACAAGAACAAGACAATTATGTGAAAAGATAATTATGCCTGGGAGGTGAACTGTGGCACAACAATACTGAATGCAGTTTATCATGAATTATAGCCTCTCATATCAGGATGTCATTAAATCCTCCCCTGGAGTCAAACAGGAATCGTACAGCCATAGAAATATGAGTGGCTGCTGCAAATTACACAGAGAGTGTAATATCCACACGGGCTTATCAATGTGTTGTGTTCCTAGTCTTGGTTTGTTATCAACACTCCCTGTCTCTTCTCCTTTTCAGTCCCAACAGCACTATAACTGGCCCTTACATAAACCCCTCTTTAACAAATAGACTTATGGAAGCACTATCACTATGTGAACCTGAACTAAAGCAAACACAGACCATACACGATTGTTTTAACTCGGCAAACATCTCCAACCAACACTACCTCTCGTACATATACAGTGAATAACAGAAGGATTCCCATGACTTTCTCTGTGGGACTCTGGTGTTTGAGATTCCTGTGGTAAATATGTTTGGGTTCAACCACGTCCCACAGTCCTAAAATACAACATGTGTATTACTCACCACAAGTAGTAAGAACCCGCTGATGGAGTTCCCACGAACAAACTGATAAACCACTGGTATTTGAAGCTTACTGGTATGTGAATGCAGATAAAGCAAGATAAAGCAATTTGATAACTATTATTGAACAAGGTTGCTTAATAGGCTTTGTTGAAGCTTTGATGCTGACAGTTGGAATCAACTTGTCTAAACTGTCACTTTGAATGAATGAAAAAACCAAATGATCATAGTTTCTGGGCATTTTTCCTCTTTTACATTATTAAGAGTGCTGTGAAGAAGGGTGGTGAGAACGAGGGAAGACATGCAGCAAAGGGCCACTGGAGGATTCAAGTGTGCGTACATGTGGAACATTTCAACATGGATTTTGTATTAATTGCAACATTATGTAGTCGTCGCTACCATAACATATTTGCAATACAATCCTCATGTATAGTATAATAATTCTCCTTGGCCCTGATTCATGGAACACCAACATGTTTCCTGAGATTAAACTGCAGCGATTGCCTTCTGTACATGGTTTAATTAAAAAGCTGACAACCTTATTGGGCTCTGTCACTATGCTTGAGCAGCAGGATGCATTCATTATATTGTTAGGCGCACACTCACCCAGTAATGGAGACTTGAAATGCCAAAATACCCATTACATTCTCAAATATTCATCAGAAAACAACTCAATAAAACAGAGTCGACTTGTTAATTACATCAGCGGTGATATAGAGAAATAATCGTCTTGATAATGTTGTCACGTGTTGGTTGTTTTAGTTTTCACTCCTCCACGCCTCCAGTTACGTCAGTGTAAATTACTGTGAATTACCGATTGTAAAAACAGCTGTTTACTATAATGTTTACAGCATGTACAGACACACTTTCTCTGCCTGCTGAGAAAGTGATTTATTTCCCCTCTAAAGGCCTCTTCAGAGCACCATGATTTATGTCTGTGACACAGCAGCTTATAAAACAATGCTTTATAAGCCGCCTCTGGCTGGAATTCCTACAACTTTCTCACAGCTCCCCGCTCAGTCGCTTCCATTTACTTCCAATTGCTCCTGCCTACATCTCAAGTGCTTTTCACAGCCCCCCCGACATGTCTCTCTGAAGAGGCCGGAGAACTCAAAAGACCGAAGAGAGCAGACTGGGTCCCAGACACGGTCAGACGAGGGCATCCAGACCATACTAACAGGTCTAAATCATGGCTCGGGATGAATAGAGTGTTTTTAATTGAATGTCGGGTCATTCATTATGGATTGAGCACGATGCATCGTGTACTCTGGGGCAGATAATACGTCCTCCCTCTTGAATTGATATGGATGCAAGATAATCAAATGACATCGTGAAGGATGCAAGCAGCAGGAAGAGCCTGTTTAATTTAATCTCACTCTGTTACTCTCCCTTCTCCTTCTGCACACTGTTGCATCTGAAATAGGAGCATTTTAATTTTACCATCAATTTTCAAGTGTATTTAATGTATTTCTTTACAGTATTTCTAGCTTCAGTGAACAGATTGCATACATGTGACTGCACTTTTGCGAGGCAGAATATGTTTTTAATTGACAGTATATCAGTAAAGCTGTTTGCAGATATGCACTGAACCCCAGACATTTTCTTGACATTTTCTGGAGTGTCTGTAAACATCAGTTGCATCCAACATTTCCTGGAACTCCTGGAATTGTCTGGGCCCAATTCTCTGGACATTTTCCAGAGTTGAAGTCTGAAAACAGCTTAAGAAATGTGGATTTTTCCTGAATTGCTCGAAAGGTCCAACGATTTCCGCTTGATGAGACCAAACCTATTAGAGGCCATTGTAAGGATTTACTGTGAATAGTGTTGGGGATAAAAATAACTTAGCTAATAGCTTCTTATATTTTATGAATTTAGCAGAAAAAGACAAACATGTTTGTTTGGAAGATGCTCGAGAAGACCCCAGGGGATCAGGGATGCTGCTGGATTAAAGGAAGCCAAAAGGATTAGATGAAGTGGAATATAACCAATAAATCTATATACACTATATCTACATGTTTATTCTTGGGGCAGAAAACGCTGTCTTGTATAATCACGTTTATGCTCTTTGTCTTTCTTTGTTGATTTAAAAAAATGATTAGATTGTATTTTATAAGGAAAGTCGTATGCACATTCCATGTAAAGTTAATACAGCAGAGTAATACAACTGATGTGACTGGGGTATTCCCCTTCATGAAAATAGGATGTAAAAGCTTTTTTGGCTGAAGTCCATCTCTCATCTCTCATCTCATATTGAGTACATTGAAACATCACTAATGTTTTATTTCACACACATAAAAAAACAAGCCTGAACTTCTCTGACCTTCTTGTGGCAACAAGTGCCCCTGGGTGAACAAGTGTGTGGGTTTGAGCGAGAGAAGAAGAAAAGAGGAGGGGACGTTTTAAAAAGCTGAACTGAGATCATCCCAAAAATGTGGGTCTTTGTCATTCATCTGACCCGACACCTTCAAAGTTGAAATAAGAAAACATCTGATTTTTAAAAAGTATAAATAACTCATCCTCCTTTCTCTTCATCATTAAAAGCAGAAATACAGCTGCCATCTGTGAAACTCCGAGCACCATCTACGGCAGTGCTTTCTAGGCTCTGCAGCAAATCTTCATCGGTAACAAATGACGCTCTGCACTGCTCAGGAAAACATAATTCTTCCTTAGCACATCTTGTCCTGTCTGCGCTATTGATTGTATCCAATTCCAGTCTAGTCTGCTCCACTCCTCCTGCACGAGCACGTGCACATCACACCCCTCCATCGCACTGCTCCTGGATGAATGTCTGCTACACACACAAGTACAAAGTAAACACCACCTCCTGATCAAGTTTGCCATCACTGTGCGTCATCTGTCCTGAGCAGACAACAATTCATCCTTCTAATGAAAACACTTCCAGTAAAACACACACCTCCACACAAACAGAATGAGCTGGATCACACTATGAGCTGTGACGTCTCTACGGACGTTCAGCTTCTCCTGTTCACACCTGTCATCCACTGCCAAGGTGCCGACGTTGTCTGTTGTTCTTCTTTTTGACAGAGTCTTAAACAACAAGTAAAACCTTCTGAGTATTGTTATGGACACAGGACTCATCAGGCCCAATATCTGATTATCTAAAGTGAAAACGCGACAGCATTGTTAGTCAGAAGGACTAAAACATGAGGTTATTACTCGTAGTATAAAAAAGGGGGTTGAAAGTTATATTTTGCATATAGATTGAATCCAATTTTACATGCAAGATTATACTTCATATATGTGTGAATAAAATATGAGTCAAAATGAATGCCACATTTCTAAAATGCAATCAAATTTTAAAAAGGCAATGCACTGATATTACATTATAATATACTCAAAATATAGCTTTTATTTGAAGGGTGTAGTTTAACCTGTAAGAGCATTTTACTGAAATGGTGTAAGTGTTCCGACAAGTGTGCAACTCATATTTCCAGGTATTGATGTGGATGGTGGACTGGTCTGTCTCAGGCTGGTGATCAGTTTACAGTTATGAGGTGTCGTGTTTTCAGTGTCAGTTTCTACCCAGTTAAAGATAATCTCTCCTTCGCACGACCACCACTCCCAACACTCCCACTGCCTGACATCTGATCTGGGGCGTCCGATGGGTGTGTTGTTACCTGTACTGGTCAGCAGATAGTGTCCCATGTGGCATTTTCCAATCTTTTCAAGGAAATTTATGTTAAACGAATTTTCTTTTCCCAAACATGAGAATTGTGGAGGGTTGACTGGGGATCCTTTTGATGGCTGAAAAGACAGATGAACATTTTATTTAAATATTTCCATCACTGTGTTGTTGAGATTGTCTGTGGTCCTTGTTCCGGATATTGCTGGAAACAACTTGACTTAATTATATTGAAACTAGGTGGCTAAAACACACAGCACACATCTAAATCCAGAGTCGGTACTTCAAAGCGAACTGTTTAAAACAGGTTAAAGTGCAAAGTGTATTTTAAATAGTTCAGGGTGGTTATTACAGAGGTAAATATCATCTCCTTTGAGTCACTCATGTAAAAACTAAGGATTTAAGGTTTTTTTTTACTTTCAGTCCCTAAGCCTCACCTGAAACAGTCTGGAGCCATTTGGAAAAACATGTCTCCTTCTCTCTTGGATTCATCAAAAGACCGTATATGTTGTTTATTGTAGTTTATAAGACCTTATAAGTATATATATCATCCGTTTCCACACTAAAGTTCAGTGATCTGCTGCATTAGATGGGTTTTCCCTCTCAAAATAAAAGTTTCAATCACACCTACACCTCACTACCTGGTTCTGTTCAACCAATCACTGACCTGATCCCGCCTCTCTAACTTTAAACATGGAGTGAACTGATGGTGGCGCCTCCCTGTGGTGAGGAGTGTGTCCCACAGCATCTGTTCCAGCAGCAGATACATCAGGTCTGTGAACTTCACTGAGGATCCTCTCTTTCCTTGTTTAGTTGTTGATCTCTGGACTCTTTATCGTTGTTGAATATCATTCACACTCACCTGAAAATGATTTTTTCTTCACTCAATACTTTATATTATAATTCCTAGTGTTTGTTAATTCAACATGAAAAGTTTCTCTTTTAATCAACATAAAATAATTTTTTCTACAGCAGCCCCAAGTTACATGTTGGTAAAAGAAAAGGCTCATATATTTTTTACATTGAAATAACATTTGATAAATATTGTACAGCCTTTGAGAGGGAGACACGAATATATTTTATATAAACATTATTTCACTATGTTGCTTTCAGCCTCTTTGCATTTGGACGATTAACAAAAATAAAACTTTTATAGAATGAGGAAGTAAATGAGGAAGAGACTTTTGGAGAGAACCTGTAAAGAGGAAGAGAGTCAAGTCCTCGAGAGCAGGTGGGTTTTTTCTTCTCTCCACTGCCTCTACACGTTCGCTCACTATGTGAACTGCTGTGTTTTTTAAAGTAAGGTTTTGACCTTATGTAAGGTGCCTTAATGTATGTTTTGATTTAGCGTACTGTAAATTGTGATGAGCTGCTTATATGAATAAAATATAATGAAATGGGTGCTGGTTTAGAATGGAACGGAACACCTCCCCCAGCTGCCAGCTTGTGGCTCGGCTCAGGGCCCCTTTTGTGCCAAATATTCATAATTAATTATTTAAGAAACATCAATTTATTTTGAAAGAGAATATATGTAAAAAAAAAAATGATCTACTCAAGCACAATAAAACACCTTTAATAATTCCTCAGAGAATAATCAGCAGATCTTTATGGAAGGAAATCCGGATCCTTTGAGGCACAGATATTTATAGAGCGTGTGTAAAATGGGCCAGATCTACACCAAATTCCAGAGCTAGTGAATATGAATGTTGTTTCACAGCAAAGTGTCAGAGACTGAGCAGACAAATGAACACGGTCGAGTGGATGTGGACTCAGCAATACTCTCCCAAAGTGACATTTGTAATATACAACGTGAACAACTGCAGATGGATTACAGCTCATGCACAGTGTGCTGTTACACTGTGTGGTTATGATAAAGGTCTCACCAGGCGTAGTAACAGTGGAGAGCACAGAGCTGAATGTCATTCTCATAGGTTTCACCAGGTCACTGAAGAGCTGAAGTGTTTGTTCTTGCGAAATGTTGGACCATGATTACCGACCTCTTGCTCCCGGCCGGGGAGTCCTTGCATGACTGGGTTTTTCCAACACACGGCTGATTGCAGAGAGAAGCTCACAGCTTGAATCCTGAGAGGAAGGCGGCGTCCCTTTGTTAGTATTTGGGTTTTACTTTATTACATTTTTTACGGGATGGGCTGATGCAATGCAGGATGTAAATGTCTTGTTCCTGGAAGACCTCTAGTAGCTCACATCACTTAATCTGTGGTGATCGCTGATTGACTTTCAGATTTCAGGTTTAATTTGATGGTCTGCGAAGGGGGAGAGGCGATTTCCTTTTCTTGAGACTTGAGACAAATCACCATCATCATTTTATTTCTTGTTTTTGAACAATGCAGTGTTTGTTTTTACACTCCTTTTTTTTCTTAAACTCTTCAAGCCATCCTGCTTTAGATTTGATCTCTTGTAAATGTTTTTATTATGTGTAAACTCAATGATTAAATGTGTGTTTTTTATATTTTATTTGTTATTGAAAAACTCTGTGTATAATGAATCAGATTCCACATTTAACTTTAATAAAGTTAGGTTAACTCCATCCATCGCCTGCATATACATGGTGAATAGCTCAGTGTAGAAAATGGAGGTGTGTTATGATATATTGTGTAATGTATTCATTGTCGTACATATGCCATCTGGCGAGAGCTTTTTTGTAATTTTGAAATCAGAGCCAGGATGCGAAGTAGAATACAACATTCATAACACTTAACAAAATTACTCCCAATATTGCCTCCATCATAAATTCTCACGCCACAACATGGAAAGTCTGAACAGGATTTGATTTTGTTTCATATATTTTACCTGTGATAAACTCTTTTATGTTTTCATAAATGTGTATTTAGCTGGCACTGAGCATGGGCGGATGTATGCATTGATGATCAAATCAAATTCATAGACATTTATATTGTATTTTCTACTGCATTGAGCAGGAGTGAACATAAAACCTCCAACAAGCTTGGTTATTGGAGTATAACGGCCTTGTTCTTATTTATTGCCTAAGCAATATGCATCCCTCAGACTGTCTGTGTATTAACCAGGCTATCAGCTCTAAAACTAAATAGAGAAAATGGGTTTTGTGTAAACATTAACATTAACAAAAAAAACAACAACTAATGCTCCACAAAAAGGAATTTAGATAAATAGTTTTTCATTTTTTGGCAAAGATGAAAAACTGTTTCTGGTCACTTAAGTAATTTATCTCTTTTTTGGGGAAATGATCCGGTTAGCTCTGCATAATCCCTGTAAACCACATTCTGCCGGGAAGGAGGCCATACCTCAGAATAATGAGCCCCCTTAATTGTAGAATTAATTTAATTTTGCAGGAATAATCAGTCATACTAATCTCCATGGTAACAAACGTAATTAAATTTCCCAGACTCAAATTTGGGGGTCGTCTCTTGAAGGAGTCACAAAACAACAGACGGATGTTTTACCACGAACCAGATATAGTAAAGTGTTTGTCACTTGTAGAACTTTGGATTAAAAGAAGTCAGTAGAAATTAGGGTTATTAAACTTTTAAGCTCCTAAGGTCAGGATGGAAGCAAAGTCTATAACAGAAAGCACTAATTGAGTAGGACTCCACTGATCAATACATGGCAGAGGCATATATGATTGTCAGTAGCTTATATTTACGACTTATTATATTTATACAATATATTAATACAATTCTATTGGTTGTCATGTTTAATACATTAACTATGGAAGGGGGGCATTGTGCGTTATGCTACATAGATGGATTGACAGATTGATTGATTGATTGATTGACAGATGGACTGATTGATTGATTGATTGATTGATTGATTGATAGAATCAAGACAGAATCAGAATGTATTTATTGCCAAGTAGGTTTACACCTACCTGGAATTTTCTTTGGTATGGTATATAGGTGCATACAATGAACATTTACGTCACATTTATTATGATGTTTGTTGCGGATGTGTGTCCCGTGCTCCCTCCCGCGCCCCGGGCACACGGGCACGCGCTCGCGGTCTTGCCCTCCTCCCTCTCAGCCAATCACGTCGCAGGTAAACACGCCGTTGCGTCATTGTTATTGTGGACATCGGCTCTTCCAGCTACTTCGCGCAGGTTTCGCCAGAGTTCACGAAGAAGAAGCTGCGCAAACAGTGCGGAGCCGCCACGTCCCACCTGCGACATGTCGTCCGAGGAGGCTTTACAAGGTGAGAACCAGCCTGTAGCTCCATGCTAACGTTAGCATGTAAACAACACACCACGGGCTAGCTGTGTGGGCGATGCTAAGCTAGCTGTGTGAGAGACGCCTGAGGTTTAAAGCTAACGAGAGGAGAAAGATGACATGTTTACTTGCTTCATAAGAAGTGGAGGCACAACTGTTAAGGGACAGGTTGTTGTTATAGGTAATAGATTAATTAATTTACTGTGCTATTAGATAGATAGATAGATTAAAACACAAGAACATAAGAATAATAAATATTGACAAATATATACTATAATATATGTAATATTTTGAGTATAGTGTGATAAAAAGACACAAGTAACCGAGGCATAGTGAAGCCAAATATAAAAACAGATTTAAGGATGTTGTGCTGAGTTGTGTGTTAGACACATCATGTAAAAGTGTGGTACAGCAGATGAATGTGTATGTTAAAAAAGGGAAAACAGTGCAGGAGTACGTCTTAGAAATACAAGACTAGAGATATAAATAGTATAAAATCAATTCAAGATAAACACTGGCAGTAATGGTGACGGTCTGTCAGCTTAGTGGAATGTTTGTTGTTCAGCTGTAGCCTGCGTGTTGTTCCAAGGTTTTACAGCCCAGTGGTATGACATTGCTCAACCAACTTGTTTTACTGTGTGTTTGTTGTGTAGGTTCCTGGGTCGAGCTGCATTTCAGTGGAAACGTCTCCCAAAGCTCAAGTCACCACGGAAGTCAGGAGCAGATCCCCACGTCAGGCCTGGAGGGTGACGTGGAGAAAATGCTGCTGGACGCACAACACGAGTCGGGGAGGAGCAGCTCCAGGGGGAGCTCCAAGTGCAACAGGTCTGTGGGAAAATCTGCTGGTTTGTCCCTGGTGCATTGTGCAATCCAGATGGTAAATGAGTGGTGTTCCAGAGTTGCATTAACATGTTGTTGTTTTCTTCTTCTTCTTCTTCTTCTTCTTCTTCTTCTTCTTCTTCTTCTTCTTCTTCTTCTTCTTCTTCTTCTCCTCATCAGCCCACTCAGAGCACAGACCCCACTTGTCCTGTGGAGGGGCTCAGAGGGAAACAGCTCACAGGTAGAGTTATATCTGAACTAGCGCTGTTTGATTAAACATATCAACAACTATCACAATATAATTTTCATAAAAAAATCGTTTTTTAAATGTTGATTTTGGTTCACATTCAATTAGGTACAAAACAAAATAGTCATGGAGCAAAACAAATAAATATGTATATGTGAAATAGTGTAGGCTAAAGCAATAGCTCGTTATGCTTACTCTCTTTACAAAGAACTTATTTAACTGACTACCATGGGGGCCAAAGATATATATATATATATATATATATCTGTGTTTATGTGTTTTTTTTAAACTTAATTTGAAAAATTACATCTCAGTTTTGTATTTGTTTATAATCTTTTTATATTTGTCCTTGCCCTTGCTTTTCCTAAACGTACCTATTCCCCTGTGTTCAGATAGGAGTTCAATATAAGACCTATATATTTGAAGTAATGCTTTTTCATTGTGCAAGCATAGTGAGGAGGTATAAAACATAATTAAGCTCTGATTTGTAAAATGTTTTGCTGTTTATAATTCTCTGCTCACAAAGTGAAGTTTATAACCACAACCTTCTATGAATCCAACTCTAATTGCCCCGTCGGTTTTATTTAACAGTTAATTTGATTCTGTTCAGCTCGACGGTATTTTTATATATATTTTGATGCTGAATGTGTTTCCAGTCAGATGAAGACTTCCAAGAAACAAGTCGGGAAGTAGAGAATCTGATGAAGAAAAACGCTGATTGGATCTGGGACTGGTCGAGTAGACCTGAGAACAATCCACCCAAGTATGTTCCCTTATTTGCTTACTCTTATTAATGCATGCAGTTTACATTTTTTTTTATTTAATTTGAGTAATTATTCTAATATTTCAGTCAAAAATGGGTAATTACCAAATTCTAATTACATGTTTGAGCCTATTTATTTTATCACCTGATTCATCATTTAGATTCACATTATTTAAAATGTCTGTGTGAGCAAAGGTGTCGGTGTGACATTAAACTGGTACTCTGCAATTTTAATGAATTCAAAAAAAAGAAAGATTAATGTGCTCCTCTGTAGGGAGTTCCTGCTGAAGCACACTAAGCACTCGACCCCTCTCAGCATCAGGAACACCAGCGTCATGAAGAAGGGAGGAATCCTCTCCGCTGACTTTCTGAAGCTTTTCATTCCCTCATTAATCATTTCTCACATACTTGCTGTTGGCCTAGGGTAAGCACCATCAATTAATTGCTCACTCGGGCCATTTTTACAGTAGCTCTTACTCTAAAAACACTTAATAGTCATCTTTAGATGCAACTGCAGGAAGATCCTTAAATAGCTCTTCAAAACCTGAATATGGGGCCATATACAATTGATGTATCTATGGAAATATAGACCTGTTTTCTTCCTGTTTGGAAACAACACTGATCCAAACACCTTTAATTGCACCAACGCAACATGAATAATTTAGTGTTAGTCCAGTGTGTGTCTCTGTATTAAAAGGGCACGTCAATTTGTTTGCACCGTGATAGATTACAGTCTCGAGTTTTGAATTCGGCTGGAGTGACACCACTTTATGTGCTTTTGTAAAGTGCTATTAATAATTCTTTGACCAATAAAATCACAGAGCAGTTGTTCTGAGTAAAGCATGATAAGGTGCACTGTCAGACAGGTTGCCATGGGCAGCAAAGGTTATTGAGCAGTCTTGTCTGCTAAGCACCATCAGTAATTTGTAGAGAAACACACCAACATGTCTCATTTTGTCGAGCACATACCTCAGCCAAGGCCCATCAGTTTAAATTTGCTGGATCTGGACTTTTATGTGAATGCACAACAGATTGCATTGATGTCATTCCCCTAAAAATGCTTGGCTTTTTCTAAGATCCATGCATTATTGATGAAATTGTTAAAATAAAACACCCCATCTCGAAATGTTTAAATAAGTGCGGACCAACTTTGTGTGGTTCTTTCTTGGCCTATCCCCGCACAAAGTTTCACAGAAATCCATTCAGTAGTTTTTGCGTAATCGTGCCAACAAACAAACCAACCAACAAATAGACCGGGTGAAAACACACCCTCCTTATGTAATACATGTCTTTTAAAATGTAACCCCTACTTTTTGTATAGTCTTCTTTCAGCCCCATTTCATTCTCTGCGTTTATCTTTCTTTTTTCAGGATATACATTGGGAAGCGTATCACCTCCCACAACACCTACTAAGTAGAAGTGTGGGGTCACCTTGATGTGACCATCTTGGCATGCCTTCAAATGGGAGCTTTTGGAAGATCTAGGGAGATGTGGCCGAGTGAATTGAAAGCCTCATGCGGCCCCTTGGAGAGTAAAGGATCTGTCTTTGCTGTCTGTGGCTTCTGACACCTGAACACAACACTGACCAATCATCTGCCGCTTGCTGGTCGTCCCTTGTCCCGACCTGGAGACGACTGCTGCTTCTTGCTCTCTAAATCTGAAAGTTAGGGAACTGATATATATTGTTTGCAATTGTCTTTTTTTTCTTACTGCAATAAGAATTCACTTGAGGAGGAATTTTCATTTAAAATTTTCCGATCATGGTGTGGATAAACATGTTTTTTTTTATTAGCTCAGAGTTTGAGGGACAGAGCTTTGATCGATTGCTCAAATCATGCGACTGTAAACTGCAGAAAATCAAATGTTAACTTTCTACGCACAACTGTGGTCCATTTTGTTCAACCTCCACAATAAAAGCAGGAAACACACATGTACTCAGTGGCCGCTGGTGATTGTTACGCACACAACATAGAACTGACTTGTCAAAGGAGAGGATCCCATGCAGATGAACACAATTAAAATTTTATTGAACTTTGGTCAAAATAATAAACAAGTGAATACATTGCCACCATGTTAGGAATCAATGGACAAAGACAATGCATTATTATGTGTTTGTTTTTAATGTCATCAGTATATGTATCGTGTAGTCAACTTTCATTTCGGCATTCACAACTACGGAGATAAGATCCACATTTGCAATACGCGGCTCAAATTTTGGGTGACATCCCTAATAATAATAATAATAAATGAATAAGGGCACATGTATGAGGCCTGTCTGAATTGTTCCTACTCGTTACATGATTAGGAGGCACTCTGTCACATAAACTGTACGGTGTGCAATTTTTCCTCTGTGTTTTTCATAGACAGCCACCTATAGCAGCAGTATATGAGGACATAACTATAAAATAGGATTTACAAATAATGCACATGAGGTTTGGGGACATAAACTTGTAGCTGTCACTGATCCAAGTAGGTATTAAGGCTGCAGATTCCCTTTGTCCTGGGCCCCATCTTGTGCCATGACGTTTCCGGCCTGCATCCTAAAACATGGTCAAAAACTAGAAAAGGAATCTCTCGAAACAAACACGTCATCGGTTGTCTCCAACAGTGGTTCTGAAACTGGCAGCCCCCCCAAAATCCTATTTCCGTCACAAGTTTGCTTGAGATCTGCTCCAAAAAAATTAAAAGACAGTGGTCTGACTGAACATTTTTCCACCTCTCTACAACATAAAAACATGCAAAGCAATAAACATGTTTTAATACATCTAAATTTAAAAACACATCTGTAGTTTTAGTTTCTTTTATTATGTGGATGACAAGGTGTACTTGAGTAGATACAGTGAGTGAAATTATGTCACCGTATTGACAGGGGAGGGGGTAAAGTAAGAGGGAGGGAGGGAAGAAAAGAAACAAGTCCACTTTCCAAATTCAGGGCCTCTTCCACCAGTAGTTTGGCCTGAATACATGACCAATGGGGGAATGTTACAGTTAGGCTTATTGGCCATTAATCCGTGCTTCAGAGGGCCCGAAATCTTTGAAATGATGTTACAACTCTGACAAGACGTCATTTTAAGAGCTTCCGAGAGTTCTGCTGTTAAATCATGAAATGAAGGCTTAAAATGTCAACACAAACACCAACGTTCAAGAGTTTGACCTCTAGGGAGTGCCATTCCGTCAATTAGACCCGAATTGGGCTTTCTGGGTCAGGGGGGCATGTTGATTGCCCTGGTGCCGAAGGCAAAAACAACCTAAGCTCAGACTCAAAATAAAACAGGCCTATGGATCAACCTCCTGTGGCAAAAAAAGTAGACACGTGCTTTCGAAATTCTTCACCAGGAGGACAACGAGGCTGTTTCTTCTTATACAGATAGACAAGTAGTAGGCTTAACTACACAGGTACGGTAAAAGCCCTATCCTCGGGAGCCCCAAATCTTCTAGTTGATTTTGTCCTGGAAAATGTACAAGTTGTTGGTGGCTGCCACAGCTATCACGTTATCTTTGGGGTGCCAGGCAGTGTGGAGGATCTTCTTGTTGAAGTCCAGGCTGTCCACGCTGATCTCATCCTTCTTCCTCTTGCCGCCGGTGGACACTTTGCGGGGTTTGAGCGTGGCCCGCGGTTTGCTGCTCTCCCGGGACGCCTCCAGCGTGATGTCCCGCCTGGTGTTGCGGTCGAACATTCTGAAGAAGTTGTTGTAGGAGCCGGTCATGATGGCACTGCGGGACAAAAGAGAAGGACACTGATTATCAGGACATGCTCTAAAAGGGCCATACATCAGATGTATCATAAACGTCATAGTGAGGGAAATAAAGGGAACACAGACCTGTCACTGCCATTCCAGCAGCACTCAAACTTGTCGAAGATGCAGTCGTTTTCATACAAGGAGCAGAGCTTACTGCGAAGGTATTCATGTACCTGAAAGAAAACAAAGGACTTGAGCCTCATGTCCTAAAATCACTAAATAAATAGACACACACAGAAGAAAATGTTCTGGTTTAAATAAACTGCTCTTAGATAAAGCAAACACACCTGAGGCAACTATTTTCGTGAGTCACTAGGAGCACACATGTCATTCACCAATTTATTTCCAATCTTAACCTTTTCATTTCATAAATGTGAATTTAATTATATTTGAAATCAGGAATAAACATTAACAGCTACAGGTACACAGCAACACAACAGACATTATTGTATTCTTTGGTGAAAACACAAATGTAGTCAAAATGACACTGTTGAAACAACCATTTTGTACTTTTCCACTTATATAAGATACATATAGCATTAATGAGAGCTTCTCTTAGTTGTCACCTGAACAGTTGCATTTGAAAGTCAAAGGATAAAAATGTCTATGCACCTGATACGTCTCCACTGGCCTGTTCTCCATGTTGAGGTCCCACACTTTGACGGAGAGGTAGTCACGTGTCATCATGTAGCGTCCGCTGTGACTGAACTTCACGTCCGAGATGGAGGAGATGATCTCAGAGAAAAAGGATCGGCTGCTTGGATCCTCTGGCTCCTCAAAGACTTCAAAAGAAAAACAAAACAAATCAAAAGTTATTCAAATAAATCCTCTCAGGATGGGGATAAAAAAAAAAAAAAAACTGAATGCAATCCCAAAACAAATTGCTTCACCACCAATCAAATAGTTAATTGATTAAACAGTGCAGTGTCCCAGTTGAGCTACTCACACTTTGAGTGCCGATCGCAGAGTGCCGCCGCTCGCATGTCACACAGGCGGATGGTGCCTTTGCTACTGCTGTACACAAAAACATTGCATTGGTGTGGATGGCACTCAGCAGCTGTGATTACTTCCGTCAGTTCCTCCATGTTGGCTGGCTTGATGTCTACAATATCTGGGGACACGCTGTTAAGGAACTTCCAGGCTCATGTTTCACCACGACACAGTGTAAAGACATGTGGACAACACATCTACTGACTCCTTTTTGGAGAGGGAAAAGGATACTAAAACTTCTGTCTGTGATTTCCAAGTGCCATAGATTTATTCTTAGGTCGTCTGCGGAGAGGTACGTTTCATGATCACTATTTACAGAAATGGAATTAATGTGATAGGTGTGCGCATTTGCAAAGATCCTCCGTGGGCTTGCTTCTACCATGAGATCCATTGGCATCAGCACTGGTACCTGGAAACATTCAACACGCACCGTCAGGCCGAGATTTGATCAAACCCCGTTAAAAGCCAGGTTCATATGCAAGATAGGTCACGTACCCGTAAGGAGGAGATTCTAAAGGGGTCTCTGAGTCGTCCATCTTCATCTTTCAGGTTGTAACCTTCGGCCCGTTTATCTCTTTCACTTATTTTCCACAATTTGATAGTTTTATCTGACAGGAACAAAGTTGGGAATTTGACAGGTTAGCCAACGTGACAGAGAGACACTTTGTTGTTTTGACGTGATTATCGGATTTTCAATAAACTCTTACCATTTGTCGAAAGTAGAAAGTGAGCAGCATTCTGTTGGGGTAGCCATCTAATTTTATTAATCTTTTCCTCGATTTCTAAACTTTTCAAGTAGTCAAATTCTGGCTCGTGACTCTGAAAAGTGCTATAGACGTTGTACTCCCCGCGCAGGTGCGGACGATTCTTGGACTGAAAGAAGAAAAACACACGGACAACGACAAGTGTCAACATCGTCTCTGCAAACACACACGAGTCCGGACGTGACTTGTGACATGACCCTGTGTGTGTGTGACCTGTGGGATCTCACCTCCTGTTCATGTTGGAATATCACTACTCTGCCTCCTTTGTCTCCAGTCGCCAGCAGCTCTCCAGAGTAGTTGAACTCCACTGTAGAGATAATGTCAGCTGGAAATGGACACACATGAGTCAGACCCAACAGCTCAGCTTCCTCCATGATGCTGCATCAAGCTAATTCATGTTCATATCAGGGGGCAACGTGACAAGCACAACACACAACACTCACACAACGCACAGACACACACCATTACATGTGTGAATGAATGAAAACACGCCTGATGTCACTCTGACAATTATTGGACGCAGCACATTGACGTCATGGACACGGTCGCTCCCCTTTAATAGCTTAGCCTCCAGCTAGCATACAGTGCTAGCTAGCGGTGCAGGCACTAAGAGGAGGGGGAAAGGGCGTTTTGTGCAGCCGATCCACAAACACACAAACACACTCACGACAACAGCGGCACTCGTACACAATCACACCCGAGCACCCAGCTGACGTGCACCACCATCACACCACCTAGCTAGCTTGCCCCAGCGATGTAGCCCCCCCCCACTTAGCCGCCAAGCTAGCGTTAGCCACGTACCTTCCGCAACATCTTCATCTATGGCTCCTTTCACTTGAGAGAAACACCACTGGAAATCATTACCTCCTGCAACCCCTGTGGAGGAGAGAGAGAGAGCACAGGGTCAGGTCGGGGGTGCGAGGCTCGGGCTCTGCTCGGAGGGTCTCCGGCAGCGACCCCCCCCCACTCCCGACAGCGACACAGTTTTGACAACTAGCACCGTTAGCTCGCCAGCGCTAGCTCGCGGCTAGGCTAGGCTAACTTGCAGTGTTCAGGGCCATCACACACACCAAGTGAGGTGGATCCTTCTTCTCCCCTCTCCCCCTTCACAAAGCAGCTTACCCGCCATTGCTTCATTTAGCAGCTCTGGCTGAACACCGCGTCCCACAGGCCGATCGCACAGCGCAGCTCTCCGCGGAGGGGCACCGATAGCATCCAACAATCACTGGGAGGAACTCGGCTCTGTCAGGGACCACGGAAATTATCCGTGATTTTTTTTTTTTTTTTTTTTTGCTTCCAAAATGGCGCACGGTACATGGAGGGATGACGTCATGCACACATGCCACATCCTGGCTGCTGCCTCCTCCATCCTCCCGAGCATCGCTTCATCAGATCCGCATCCAGCGCCTGTTCGTCCTGTTTTCACCTATTGACTCCGCTGCTGCTTTACGTGTTTGAAAAAAAAACAGCCGACATGTTTAGCCTGGTTAGAGTCAGTCCAGCTGTGCTTTGATGTGGGGGGTGGTGGGGGTGGCACGTGTGACACATCTGGGTGCAGGCATAACAGCTGTAACACAATAAATCCAGGACAAACCAAAACACACATGGAATAGAACCTCCTGGTTTTCTCATGTTTATAGGTCAGTTCAGTGTCTTACATGGGATCCGTATCATATGGATGACTGATGAGGTCTTAGGGATGAACTTGTGTTTACTACAATTTACAGGCATGATCAAACTTAGTTTTGTCTTTAAAAAAAAGCATTGTTTATGTTTTGTTATTGTGGCTGTTGGACGTGAAGTGAGCCTTAACCCCTTTAGAATATAGAGGCACCCAAGCTTTGTTTTGTGTGGTCGTAGGGTGACATCTAGTGGAGAGAGTGATGAAGATCAATATTGTTCTATTTGTCGTTGGCTCATGTTCACTGTGTGTTGCTCTTCTGTGAGATACAAGCTTCCTGCTGAGATCACAGTTTAAAGACAGAATCCAAAACATAGAATACATCACAAAGGATAGAAAACACAAATGTACATGTTATATTTAAAGAAAATATTGGGGAGACGACAATACGCTCACCCCTGAAACTCCTAAAGTGTTTTATGGACTCAAACACTTCACCCACCCTCAATCAGCATAGTGGGGAGAAGATACTCAGTGCATTTTCATTTGAGGGTGAACTATCCCTTTAAAGCTATAAGAACAATCTGTAGTGAAGAAGGATTCAATGAAGACAATCATGTCTAACCCAAACTTTTCTGTTTGAGAACAGTTCCAGAACAAATGTGAGAAATTTCATCTGAACTGTTGCAAACAGAACAGTTGAATTCGATATCTGGTTTAAATCTTTAATGGAAAGATCGTACAGGGTAGGACCTGTGAATTAATCTAAACTAAAATTATTCCGGGTTAAGGTCTAAACTTTACTCCAGGGGACATTCTCTATTGTACCATTCCAAAATGGGATTATGTAAGGGATTGTCACTTTTCTTTGTGGACATTTCACAGTACTGCCAGATGCTTGTTGTAGTTTCTACCCATTTAGTCAATTTGGCTACAAAGTCTGATTCATCACAAGTATCGTATTCAAGTTAAAATACAACTATTTAGTTTCAGCGTTTGGATTTTGACATGTAAGGAGTAAGACTTCAACAGCAATTCATTTATTTAACTCTATATCCTGTACAGGTCTATAAGAGAAATGTCCTGCATATAAAATCACTTATTCATTGGTCATTTGAGACCTCTTGTAATTGAGATTGAATGTAATGGGTTTGGTCCCTTTTCTTTGTATGTACACATCTATTTGTCTATCTATCTATCTATCTATCTATCTATCTATCTATCTATCTATCTATCTATCTATCTATCTATCTATCTATCTATCTATCTATCTATCTATCTATCTATCTATCTATCTATCTATCTATCTATCTATCTATCTATCTGGTTACATGTTGAGTATTAGTAAATTAGAAAACAAACTTTGAAGAATGCGCTGCTCACAATTTGCTTTTTAAAATAGTATGCATACTCCACGTACACATACTTTTTTGGCACAAAATAAACATTCAAAAATAGATGTTAATGCCGTGCTAGCTGCTTTAAGTCTTGTGCTTATTTTTGTGTAAACAGCGCTCCCTGAAGGGGGGGGAGTTGTCAAGAACTGGGAGGAGATGAATAACCCACAGGGGCGGATTGTGCAAATAAATAAAGTCACATTGCAAAATAATAAAAACACAAATTCTGATGAAGTGTGAGAATGTTTAATATCTGGGGCACATTTCAGTAAATGAAATAAAAAGAGCAGGAATGCTGCACTGCATTTTCTTGAAGAGGCTTTCAATGAAAAAAGTCAAATTACATCCTATATCTGTGCAGCTGCTTATTTCATCTTTTTTCTACTCTATCTTTTAACACCACAGTGACTTGAAAAGCGTTCATCAACAAATAATACTTTAAACCAAGCTCTGGATCAATACCTCGTACTGATGGTGTTATGTACATTGTTCTTTTATTTGTTCTCAGAGTCTGCAGATTGTCCTGGAGGTGGCAAATAAAGAGAATAAGGATGTTGTTTGAAAGAGCGGGACCAAATCTCACCAAAACCTTCTCTCCGGTATCTCCCAGGCTCCACATCCCCCTCATCACTCACTCAGCGTCCCTTGGGGAGAAGCAGAGCAGAGGCCTGGAGGTGAGCAAGACTACAGTATATCTATAGATCTACACTCTCTGTGTATATACTGTATATATATATAAAGGTGGGTAACTTGTGCCTGCAGTATTGGTACGTAATGTTTAAGACTATTCATAGATAAGAACAAGCATGCAGAGGAATATGTTATAAAATTATTGATAGTGTTGAATTGTGACTTTAAATGCCCTAATAAGCTTGTATATTGATCCAATTTGTAGTTAAATACGTGGAAATGTAACCTTAAATTAAAATCGATGGCTTACAAGTGTTTTGTGAAACCGTCATTATTGTAAGAGCCCTTTAAAACACCATTGACTTCTCCATGAGTGTATTTACACACAGCGACAAATGGGTTTACAGTGGTTTATACTTTGGAGCTTCAGCCTGTAAGTGGAACAAAATGATGAAACAGTGTAGATTTTATTTGTTGGATTCAAAAAGTAAGAACTGGATGTGGTGTTTGTCAATTTTTAGTTTTTATTCAACGATATGTTATCATACATTTCTGTGTTAACTAATAGTATACAATTAAAAACAAAAGAAACTGCGTTCACCATGATAATGTGAAGGAGAAACCTGAGTCTTGGGCCTAATTTGTGATTTAATAAACTACACAGCCAAATGGTTGTATACATTCCATTTTTCATATTTTACACAAGTGTGTGTAGAGTGAGTGTGTGTGGTGCTTTGCCGTAGCTTCATCAGGTATAAGGAGAGGTGTTGACTTTATTCCGAGCCTCCAGTAACACCACTGACTCTGATAGTTCCCCATCCCTGTGGGAATTCATTATAAGACAGCTAGAGGCTGCTTGTGGATGGTTACTGTGCTGCCCGTATGTTAACTTGTCGCTATCGCGCAAGGCAAACATGTGGTGCAGCTGCTTTCTCTGGCTGTGGGCAACCTGGAGAGATTGATTGGTGAGCCTTCTGTTTTATCCAGGATCAGGGCCACATTCAGTAGACACGGTGCCTCCGGAGAAGCAGCCATTTCCCCCAGAAAACATGGCTCATTACCAGCACAGACAAAATCAAGGTATATTGACTTTTTAACATCTTACAGCACACCTATTCCTCAGCCATTAGACAACAAGCGTTTGTTATCCTGGAAATCTTTCCTTTGTTTCACTCTCATGCAACTAGAGCCAGATTTTTAGCGTGAGTTCATCACGTTCAAGTTTCTGTTTGATAATGACCTCATCTACGTGTTTCAGGTTGGATTTACACACAGAGGCGTGCACATAAATACACCCCCCCCGCAAACACAAACACACACACAGACACACACACAGACACACACACACACACACACACACACACACACACACACACACACACACACACACACACACACACACACACACACACCCTACCCCCCATCAGACAGCTTTTAACACAAACCATTGGCCAGTGGATGTGTCTGCTCTGCTCAGGGGCATAAGCTCTGTCCAGACCCTCGGTCTTAACTCACACAAACAAACAAACACTCACAAGCACACACACACACACACACACAAGCACACACACACACACACACACACATACGCACACACACACACACACACACGCAAACACTGACGCACACGCACAAAAAAACAGAAAAGACAAACACAATCAATTATTCAAGACTCTTGTTTTGGCCTATGTGTTTTTTTTCTTATTATTTCTGTTCTGTTGTTTCTATAGCATCCTCTGGCAAATTAAGCGCCAGGAGCCCCGATGAGTGAGATATGAGGCCCGATGACTTGAGGTCTGTGTACGTCTTTGTAATTTAGATGGCACGGCATAATTTGCATGCACAGCCTTCGACGTTGTGTGAGGGAGATTATCCTTGCGGCTTCCCACAGCCGAGGGTTGTCAGAGACCTGCTCGGAAGACAAACCTTTGCCTCCTTGTTTATTTCCCCCTTGAGTGGAAATTTTCCGTGTGGTCATCCGGTGTAGTTAAACCTCACACTGAAGTGCCCAAGTGATGAGTGTAAATAGTGCACTGTCCTTTACTGTTTTTTTTATTACTTCTATGTCAGTTGTAGCTCTCTAGTAAGCCCTGTATACCCTCATATGTAAGACACAGTGTGTATCTGATATACAGGAGGCTGCTTCTTCAGTGTGCATATGTGTGCACTAGATGGCACTATGGCACTTATTATTCAATGCCAGTGGATGATTTCAATTTTGGAGGATGAGTGTGTGCTGCTGACAGAAGGGATGATCACAAACAGCTTGTTTTCCCCGAGCTGATGTCGATGGAATCATGAGGAACCCCATATGCATTTATTAATTAACTATTTTGACCTTTAAATACAAAGCAATTGTTTCAACTTGTGCAATGGGAAGGGACACGTATATGAAAACAGAATGGGAGTAGTGCGGATTACCAACGTTTTTCACTTTATCTCCATGAATTCTCTGACTTGACAGATGCAGAGAATTTCCTTTAAAGGCTTAAGTGAACTTCGGAGGAAAAAATAAAACCCGTACCCTCCAGAATCAATGGAAACAGAGAGGAATCACATTGAGGGGATATACTGTATTAGAAGTGACTCCTCACAGCAATGATGTCCTTGTAACAGATCATATTGTAAATAAGATGGGTTAAATTGCACTTGTAGCTTCCCTTCAAACAGTCAGGCTATTGTCTCGGGGGGGAAACCAGAGAGTGCCGCAGACTCTTCCTCTAATAACGACAATGAGATCCCAGCTCATAACATAGGCCTCCACTATATAGAACAAGTATTGGGGGCTTAGCAGCTAATAAAGTGGCAAGTCTTCAAATCCGTGTCAGAAGAGCACAGTGCCACAGGGACCCTTCATAACACTTGTATGTGCAGGTTCAACTGCAGTGTAAAGGTTACACATCCACATTGTACTGATCTAACCTGATGAGTTGCCGTAAGCCTCACAAATTTCAAGGCTGCGTTTCTTATTTAAAGAAGCAGAACTGAATAATTCTCCGGCTCTCTGAAGGATGACAGGCGCAGACGAGAGCAAGGAATGAATGTTTGAGACAAAATCTATTGTGTTATCGTGTGCGTGCGTGGAGCATCGACACGTTTTTTAAATCTATTTGTTCAATTTTTTAAATGAACTTCGCTTTGATTTGTTTTGTATATGATGAGCCCTTTTTTTTTTTCAGAGGTTTTTCTTCTCGTCAAGGTGATTTTATTTATAATATGAACAAAAGTGGAAACACATATCAGTTGGGTTAATTGAATCACACTGCCATTTGAGTTCACAAAACACAGTCTCAGTAATTAGCCCTGATTGCCTCGTCTGTTCCATAAATGGTCTCCCCTGCTTTCTCTCAAGTGAACCTGTCCTTCACTCGAGCACAGACACTCCTCCAGCATTTCCACCCACTTTGTTTGTGGGTCTTTGATCCACCGTATTCCAGTTAAAGTTACACCCATGTGCTGCAAGTTGAAACTTTCAGCATTGTTGCTCAGGGGAACCTTATACCCGTGGCGCCTTGTGCTTTTGTCCTTCCCTTTAGCAACAGAACTCTCCTATGGTCCCGGACAAAAGACTACTCACGACACCATTTTATGATCTCTGTGATGATACCGTTTCCTTCTCTTGACTCGCATGTTACCTCCGTCTGCTCATCTAATCTGAAATGTTAACGTCAAAAAAAAGAAAAAGAAAGAACCATTAAATGCTCTCTCCGGAGACACAAAGGACGATGGAGTAAGAGTGGAGACCTCCTTTATTCTGAGATGCATTTTAACGGCAAACAACACAATCTAAATCTGCCCCGTTTTCAATACATGCACAAGACAATAAAAGTGTAAAAAAAGTAATGTCGATAATTGAATCATAAAAATCAAAACTCTAATTTCATCTTTTTTTTCCAATTATATTGATGTGCACCATCAGGTGGACTGCACTCATAATGCTCTTTGTGTACAGTGGCTGATTGTGTTTGTGCACACGTGTAAATTTGCTTGTATGTGTACTAGAGTTACACACGCTTGTTGAGTCTAATTGCAGCGACATTAAAAACCATTTCGTACGACAACAACGTATGAAACACTTAAAGGCGAGAGCAACAAATACGATATATTAAAGCAGAGTGTAAAGTGCTGCCATGTCTTGCCTCTCCAGGCTGTCTAATCACTATGTGAGTGAAACATTCATGGTACACTAGATCAGTTCAATATTTAATTTCTCAACAAAGACTACATGATGGAACAGATGCTCAAACTTTGTATGTTTCTCAGGAGAGCAAAACTCACTTTCGTGGAAGCTATCGGGTACAGCGATTCTGATTGTGTACAAGCTTTGTGTTGACTTCTCTGGGCTCTTCACCTATGCACCAAACACACAGTCACGGATGAGAAACATGTTCAAACGCACCAAGTGTGCACTGTGAGTCACTTCTCAAGCCTCGGACTGAATACATCAATTGTTTACATCCAGGGGCACTGGAAAAAAATAAAAGACCCACATTAGTGATGCACCAAGTTGCCCTTTGCCTCCACGTCACATTTCAAGTGAAAATTTGACTTGGCATGTTTGCATAGGATTTCTTCATCTCCCCTTTAAACCCCTATGGGTGAGCTGAAGGTGAGGGGAACTAAGATTATTATCCCCCCGTTTCTCTGAGGAGCTTTTCTTTATGCACACCCTCACAGATGTCGACATTTGGTTAGGCGGTGTACATAGAAGCCCCAGATTATCTGCGGCTTCGGGAAGTCTGTTTAGCTAAAGTTAGGAGCGGTTACTTTCCTGCACCTTCCTAATTACCCTGGAGTTTTGTGACATGTGCTTAGTCATACATCTGCATTAACGAGCGTGTGAGGGAACCAATATTGGTGATTGAATATCGCCGTCCATTCAGAGCCACAGTCGTAATGATATTCACGTCAATAGGCTCCACTTGTGCAGACCTAGTCACAGGAAGGGTAGCAGATGGTGCACTATATGTCATAATGCTATAAAATCCAACAGGAATTGACAATTGAAATCCCACCCTGGAGTTTGCCTCTTTTAGCTCAGGCATAATCTTCTCAGGATTTCAATTGCAAAGTCAAAGAGAATAGTCTAGCACATGGGGACTAGTTATCTGGGGCAAATGCGGTCTAAGGTTGACAATGCAAAGGCTATGTTTATGTGCATCACACTTGCTATACTGAACGTTTCCCAGCGTGCAGGAACATCCTCCCCTGAATTCTACTCCTCTTCCCACGTCCCAGCGCTGCCGTGGAAAGTAGGCCAAGTGAGCACCAGGGCGTTGCTTTTTTAAGATGATCAGTTTGTCAGTGTGTTTTTGTGTGTGCTCGGGACAGCTATTCATGTGGCTTGACTCTGTAGAACAAAGAGCAGCATTATACAATTTGCAGCACTTCCAATGGCAAGGAAAAGAGGGAGAGGTTGGAGAAAATAGGGACAGGACAAGCGTGGATGAAACAAAGACAAAATCTGGCTTGTACTCTAATTCATTTACTTCCTCTTTTCCACCTCTTTGTTGCAGCAAAAAGGTCCCCTGCCAGTAACACTCCTCTGCAGGATCACACTATACTGGAGCTGGCGTGGATTATTTTTAGCGATTGCTGTGCAGCTTTCACCTTGACTCTCTCCGTCTTGACATCATAATTAACATTTCTGTTAATAGTAGCACAGTTCAACATTAATAAGGATCTCTGGCTAAAATCAAAATGCAGAGTTGGAACTGGGTTGCTCTCGCACTGCTCACATTCAGCAGGAGACACCTTGCCAGGAAATCTGCATCTCCTTGACGATTGGCATAATCCCTGTGGAAGGAAATTAGAGGCACTGATGCAACATGTTGGAAATATACATTTGAATGTGACTTGAGAGTTTCCCTGCAGGTGGGGCAGTGGGGCTTCATGCAGTTGAACTGGCATCACTAGGGTCAACGGGGCAAATTGAAGTTCTCCAGAGTGCTGAGGCAAAAAAAGGCTGCAGCCCTCGTGCACACGCACACGCACGCCCACCGCCGGACCCAAGGTTAAAGCTGATGACTCCGGGTTTTTTTTTTTTTTTTTTGGAGGCCACGTCTTCGCAGGATGCAACATGTGCCCGCATCATGCCCACTGATGAGATGTGTAAATGACCTTTCGGAGGCAGATATTTTCTTTCCTTCTCTGTGGAGTCTGGTCGTCCACATTATGAGTTAATATGCTGCGATTCAGGGCTGAATAATCAAATTCACCTCGCTCCCATCAGCGCCACTGAGAAATGTGCAGGCGGCGCGATAACTTTCTCTTAAATACAGAATTTCTGATGGGCCCACAAAACAGTGTTGGACACAATCGAGACGGGGGGCTGCTGCTGCATGGGAGCGAAAGGTACCCTGGGTATTTGGTCATGTGTATTTTGGTCTAAATTTCCAGGGGATATTTTAGATGTTAATAGCCCTGAAGTGGTCTCGGTTTCTTATTTAATTTCTCTCGCCTTCTTTAAATGTAATTCGCCCACAGACTGCGCCGCGAGGCTCTAAACCGGCGCAGAAACTCTCTCATCATTTCCACAGCAGAATGGAAATGCAAATTGTGCGCACGGGCAATGCCCTTGACAGAACTCACCACTGCACACAATTAACATGAGCACTCAGAAGTTAGTGACGAAATGTGAGGTCACAGCAGCTGCGTGTCGTATATTATGGCTGGGCTGAATTGTTATTCTGTTTATCATGCAGCCCACAATAAACGCTCCAAAAAGAGTGGACTCCAAACAAGAATAATAATAACAATATTATTAATAATAATTATAATTATAAAAATGTATTTATTTTGTGCATGTGAATGTAAAACACCAACCTCCACCCCTGTCCTTAATATTGTATCCCAATAAATATGTATTTTTTATTAAATCTAATTTAATTTTAAATTCCTGTGTGCGTTTTTTTTGTTTTTAGAACACCCCTTGCAAATATGTATTTTAATTATTTGAGATAATTAATTCTGCAAATACAAACAATGGAAAAATATTTTTTTCTACTGGGGCTTCATGAGGGTAAAGGGTGCATTCAGTGGGTGTTGGACAAACCCTATGCTGTGATTTAGCCATGTTTAGCCACAGCTGCCTCACATCGCCACAATGATCTCAAGTGTAACCAACGAGGGGCGCTGTCCGTCTATCAGCTCAGCAAGCAGGAGCTGACACGAGCAGCCCACATGATTGATCTCATCACTCGTGGCCGTTTGTGTTTTACTCCTATAATTAAAAAAATGAAGTGTTAAGTGTGTTTTAATGTGATATTTGAATGTGTCATATCGAATTCCGGACGTGCATTTATTAGGCCCAATAGTGTATAAAGCAGCGCGTGGAAACAAAAGTTTGTAAGGTGGGCTTTTATTGGAAAAGGGAGACAATTTTCACATTAATTTAATTTCAGAAAATCCAACACATTTTTTAATATTTTCTATTTTATCCAACTTGTATGAAAAACCATAGAAAATATTAAAACACAACTACATGTTTGCTTTTAAAATGCAGCTACAAGTGACAAGAATTTAGAAACAAAGGCTGTTTTCTCTCACATCGTATTTTTTCTGCACGTTATCGCACATGTCACATAAACAAAAAACACACATGAATAAATAACATTTTAAGTTCAGCCACCTTCTCCCAAGTTTTGAAGGCAGACAAACAATAGAATTTACAACGTTGCGTGAGTTGCAGTAAACAATAAGTGGGCTGTCTGCCTATTTGTCCCATATGGAATTTGAAATGATGCGTAACTGTAGGCGTATTTGATTAATATTTCATCGAGAAAAGATCACTTTAAAACAAGCTTCTGTGATGCAGCCGTGAGCGAATAAACTTGCGAGGTGGCTGCTAATAAGGTTTCTGCTCCTTTTTCTTTATTCCTTTCTTTTTTTTGCCAATCAATCCATTAGGAAACAATGCAGGTGAGCATATAATGAAAGTGTTTGTCCCAGCAAAGTGCATCGATGGACAGCTGGGCAGCGGCCGGCTGATTGACTTTGCCTTGACATCTGGGAGGCCCGCTGGCCCCTGGCACGCGTGTAGGCTGATGTCGCCATTTACATGCAAATTTAAGGAGATCATGAGGGCCTCGCCCCGTAAATTCACACAAAAAAGAAGACGTCACCTTCAATACGGAGGAGGCTCGTTCCGTCGAGACGGGAGGTCTTTAAGTCACCGTGTACTACATTTTTATTGGGAGCCACGCGTCCCGAGGAGTTTGGGTTTTTATATCGCTGGACAGGTCCAAATCTGTGGGGGTTCAGTCATTGTGGCCAGTGAATAGAGGCATGAGATACCAGGCCCCTGTGTCATCAGCCGGTCATTTAAACCAGCGCTGAGCCCAGTGCGCACTGCGCGTAAAGACGCACAGATCAGGCACAAGCAGTCTGCACTTGTTTCCCTGCCTGTCACCCATCACTTACCTCCTGAGAAACACGGGTTTCATGAGGGGAAAATGGGAAAATGTGACTATGAGACCCCCCTAATTCCGCGCGCGTGCGAGGTCCCCCACGCACGCGGCCACTAAAACCAACGGGGATCAGCGTCTCCTTTTTATTTTGATTCTAACATTTCACCTAATGATGGAGAGCGCATTTTCCACGGTGTAAGCCCACCACGCAGATGATCCCACAGAATGAGCTGAGACGGATTCAGGCTCCGCGCCTCAGTGTGCGCAGCAGCTGACTCCCTCTCTCCACGTCCAGATGGCCCCTGCACACAGATTTGCATTCATTTTCTCTCTAATATCTTCTGAAATAGCGGGGCAGCTGCATTTGTTGTCAAATACGGTTTAAAACTCCCTTTCAGGACAGCATCGTTACCTACGTGACGGGTGTGGGGATCCATTTTCCCTCTCCAGTCAACAGTATCAGATCTAAGAGGATTTGTCTCAAAGTCTCCTAATTTGATAATCAGATTTAAATCGCCTCGGTGCGTGTAATCAGGGGTTAAGTTCTAATAAGCGACTTGAAACAGTGCAAAAAATAAAAAAGAAGCAGGGTGCAGTTCTGTGCAAAAAAAGATATTTACAATCTCTGCAGAACAGACAAAAACATTTAAAACATGAATGTCCACTGCTTTTATATAAAAAGGATAAAGATAATTATTTAACAGAGGCCTATTTTGAGTTTTGCCTCTTATTTGTTTATTTACCAGAAATTAAAACTTTTATTTTTCTTAAAATATAAAAAAAAAGTTAAAAAATAATCCTCACTCTCATTTTGTGACTGGGCAATTTGGCAATAGATTGTGTAGAGGTGAAAGCAACAGCTTATAATTCACTTATCTTTGGCAGCAGCTATTAACCCTCAGCACCAGCTAGATAGATTGCTCAGGATATAGCACACATCTCTCTTCCTCGCACCCTCCTCCCCTCTCTCCCTCCATCCTCTCCTCCTTTTCACCACTAATGAACCGGATTGCCTGCTTGTCCCTCTCGGACAGAGTCGGACATGTAAGGCATCAGTTGGCTCTTTAAAAATGATTAAGATGTTTCTGATTATTGCAGATTTTTTTTTTAATATATACACACAGGACGTGCTTGAAATAAAGAAGACACACAAGCTTTTCCTGGAAGTTTGTTTAATGTCATGATAGACATGTAATGACTCTGTTGTTTAAAGAGGTCAGAAGATGTGACTTCATGTTCAGTGAGTGACTGATCACTCCTCACGTCAATAATATGGACGCCGCGAAATTAAACCCCTGATTCCTCCAACTCTTTATATTTCATGCAGCACATAAATAAAACGAGCAGCTCCGCGGTTTTACAGCCACAAAACAAATGGAAGTCATTGATAAATGCTCGGTGCAAAGTTGACGTGTATTAATAGATGAATAATCACGTCTGATGGCAGAAATCAGCCTGATGTGAATCACCTTTTAATCACAGACAAATATAAAAAATTAAAATGAAGAGGCTTCAGCGTGCATGGAGTTAAAAGTGCACAATATAAAAAAAATGTATATATAAAAAAAAAATGAAGATGTGCCGCTATTGAAATGTGATTTATGGCGTGTGTGCCAAGTGATGCTTTCGATACATGAGTGAACAAACAAGTAATAACAGATGTAATCGAATAAATATATCAACACGGCTAATCACGGAAATTGCAAATCATCAGGCCAGCTAAAAAAAAAAAACAATCAGCAATAATCTTTGAATTTTAAATTATTATTACTATCATGTATATTATTCTTTTTTTTCCGTCTCCTTCCTCGTTATGTGCGATGGTTACAGCCGATTTTTCCATATTGTTAAAAAAAATCAAAACTCACCACATATAGGGCCTAAGCAAGAAGGAAAGTGGAGCGAGTGAGTGCAGCCGAGCCGCGGCTGTTTGGGGCTCTTACAGGAAGCGTCAGCGCGCCAAATATGGGCAAAGCCACGCCCCCGGCCGCGTCACACTCTGACAGCGCCTCTCCCGTGGGTCTAGAGTTTTGGCTCCCGGGAAAGATTTCAGTCCTCGGGGAAAGAGGGCTTAGTTTTGCATGTTCCCATCCATCGTGCACGACGCGCAAGGGCCCCTTCTCCACCTCTCCTGTGACCGAGGAACACCTCCACTGGTGATCAGCCCCAGCCCGTGTTTGTCTTGCGGAGCAGCAGCAGCAGCAGCAGCAGCAGCAGCAGCAGCAAGCAGCAGCAGCACCTTTTCTGCAGGAGTGGGTTTTTTTTTTTTAAACTCAACAAGAAGTCCTGAAGGTTTTGGATGCGGGTGCTTCAGGGATGTGGGCACTTTGAGAGCAGCAGCATCATCATCACCCGCGCGCACCGACAACTGATCCATCGATTTTTGCTGTGAATAGCACGAAAAAAAAAAGCACAAGAAGAAGAGAAAAGACCTTTTTAAAAAAAAAACAAAGCAAAGAGGAACACTAGCAAAAAAAAAAAAAAAAAAAAAGAGAAAGCGAAAGAACCTTGTCTATTGAACAATTCACTTTTGCAGTCTGTGGATATCGCTCTAACTAAGTGCAGCACTTTGAGAATTGTTCACATCGGACGGAGCGAAGAGGGAGGCAGGACCTGTGGACCGGGTTTGTCCCTCGCAAGTGTGAATCGTCTCGGCTGCTTATCCCGTGACAACAGCGACTCACCACAGCAAAAAAAGAAGAAGCAACCCTGAAGGATAAACACGCTTGGACGTTTATTTTTTTCCGCTAATTTTCGCAGGAGGCTTCCACGCAGATTGTCCTAAATGTTTGGGATTCAGGAAACTATACCGCGCGGGGGGACGACGATGAAGGAGGAACCGCTGGGTGGACTGAACTCGGTCCGCTCCTGGATGCACACAGCTGGGGTGGTGGACGCGAACACAGCCGCCCAAAGGTACGCATGCCAAAAGCATCTGATTTTTCTCACGCATTCCCTCCTCATCATATCGACCCCTTCAATCCCCTGAATACTCTGTATCAATTACGGTCTCCCAATAAATGCCCCCCCTTCGGCTTTCTCCCCTTCTTTCATTACATGAGATTACCCATTATTGTGACAAATCAAGAAATCTCTTCTTCTCCTCTTCCCACACCTCCCCACCCACCCTCACCCTCACCCCATCCCTAACCCCGACAACGTGCTTGTGCATCTGCAATGTTTTCCTCCAGCTTCTCTCCCTGCATCACCTCAGCAGCTATCCCCGGTGTCCGGTGCTTAACCGAGATGGTCTCTTGTTTTCTCCCCGCAGCGGTGTCGGCTTGGCACGGGCACATTATGAAAAGCAGCCCCCGTCCAACCTCAGAAAATCCAATTTTTTCCATTTCGTCCTGGCGCTGTATGACAGGCAGGGTCAGCCCGTGGAGATCGAACGGACAGCTTTTGTGGACTTTGTGGAGAAGGACAAAGTAAGCGGGGCATTTTTTTTCAGAAAACACGCGTGCCTTTTCCTGCAAAAAACATAATCAGCACATGCATTCCAAAATTGTAAAGCTCAGTGAAATGGCAACGGGTTATTGAGGGGGAGTCACGTGTAATATTGATTTATTTAAAGAAGAAGAAAAAACAGAGAGAGAGAGAAAACAGTCAATGCATTGATGACACAGTCGTTTCAAACAGCTAAAGGTGTTCCTCGTCTTTTGCAACAATAAATATAAAAATATACATTTCCAAACACCCAGACACGTGCTAATGACACACACAGTTGTTGATGTTGATTTTCTCACAAACTGTTTGTCTTCTGCAGGAACCAACCAGTGAAAAAACTAACAATGGGATTCATTACAAACTACAGTTATTGTACAGCAATGGTGAGTTGAAGTGTCCATAATATTTCCTGCAAACACCGTTAGTTCACCTGCATGCACAACGCCACCTTGAATAAATATGTATATACTCAGAATAATATTGCCATTGAAAAATAATATTATTATATTAATAGCACCGTCTGATAATTCTGCAAATGCACTAAGACCTAACTCTATATTTTGTATTATGTGTTGCCAAACTTTTTATTTTTCTTCCGAGGACTTTCTCTGCTATTTTAATTCATTGCCTGTAATTCCTCAAAATTCTCAAGTGCTCCTGTTTTCTGTTTCCTCTCCTCCACTCCCTCCCTCTCTCTCTCCCTCTCTCTCTCTCTCCAGGCGTCAGAACAGAACAGGATCTTTACATACGGTTAATCGATTCCATGACGAAGCAGGTAAGCTGCTGTTGTGCACTTTAAACGCACCGTGCAACTCTGCTCACATGCACTATTCACTTGTGCAAAAAGAAAAAAAAGCTAAACTCCAAACACACGCACGTTGCAAAAAATGTCATCACACCGCTGAGATGCAGACACAAAATAAACAAAAATAAATAATCTGCTGTTGAAAATGTAATTGTCGCTGGGACGCGGAGGAGACAGGCTCCGGTCCTGCTGTTTACGTTGGGTCATATCAAATTGCAAGTCTCCAAAGTCAATTCTACTCTGCTCGAGTTGGGGCTTCTTTGTAAGCTCGGTTTGTCCAACATTAAAAATTGAACGCTACGTCTGCTCCATATGATCTGATTTGACTTTTTCCTGCGAAGAGTCAGAGGTCAGCGACGCTCTAAAGATGATTTGGAAAATTATGCGTAAAATGTAATATATAAATATGAATATTGATATGTGTTTTTTTTTAGCAGAGGTGCATTTCTCTCAGCCTCCTCACAAACATGCAAACTGACCCCGGAGCCCAGGCTAATATATTTTTTATTGTTGCTTTTTAATAATAAACATTTAAAGTGAATTCTAACGAGGGGGAAATAGGAATTTATTCCAGCGGAGGGTTCGGGCAGAGGCTCCCCGGGATAGAGCCGTGCAGCCTGGGCCACTGGTCACATTCCTGTGCGAATGATCCGAGTCAATGATGCAGAACAAGCAATTTATGGATTTCTGTTTCTACAGCTGCAAATGGCGACATAAATCAAACCAATATAGATAATCGCCCTGTTCCTAGAAAAAAAGAAAAAGGAATAAAAAAAAAAAAAAACACACAACGGTTCAAGTGGAACAGATTTTCCTTTTTTTTTTTAATCGGAGCAATGCGACCTGGTTCAGATGTGTCACTTTCTCATCCCACATTGGCCTGAAGCGTGCCAGGAACCCAAAAAATAAATAAAATAATTATAGGATTTATTAGTGGCAGCGAAAACACAAACAACCGCGCCACTTTATTTGTTTATTTGTTATTTGTCCCTGTTTTTATTTCCTTAAGTATTTAGTCAATACTGGGAGGCTGTGCTGGGAGCCGGCTCAGTGCGAGGGGAGGTAAAGAGTCTATCCTTAGACATGGGAGAAGGAGGGAGGGAGCGAGGGAGGGAGAGAAGAGCGGCAGAACTGATAGCTCCACGCCATCTGTTTCAGCCAATGCTCAAAAATTACTCAACCGTACCGCCAGACACCGCTTTTTATCCACAGAAAGATCATTGTTAGCGGCTCAAAATAAACAACAGATTGCCCATTAACACTTTCCCCCAAATATCCCCAGATTATAAGCATATTGATGACACTTCTATTGGATCTCTCCTTATGAAAACCTCCCTGTCTGTCTGTGTGAGCCACGGGATATTATCCAGATTAATAAAAAAAATAAAAAAATATTACAATTTATAATTATTATAATCAATGCCATCACAATTCATTTTAAACCCGTGATATTTTTTTAATACACTTTTTTTATTATCAGTGCCACAAAAATTATTGCTGCTGCTGTTACAATTATAATTATTGTTGTAATTGTTTATTTGAGGAGATAATTGATGTGGGTATAAATTAATATAATGATCTTAACCACATTCTTACTCAGGACTCATCTAATATATTATGTTGTCCTAACATCATGTTTATTCCTGCCCTGATTTATCATTCTTTTTTTTTTGTGGTGTTCAGAAACAGCAGCTGTGTTCGACTAATTATTTGTGAATTCATGGGAAATAACATGTGTTTAAGAGATGACTGTGTTCTCACTTGATTTATTTTTTATTTTTTTATCCCCTTCTCATTTCCTTTCAAAGGCCATCATTTATGAGGGCCAAGACAAGAATCCAGAAATGTGCAGAGTTCTTCTTACCCATGAAATAATGTGCAGGTAAGAGTTTTTTATTCATTTATTTTTATTCTATCTTTTTTTGTTGTTGTGCTCTGTCCATTTTGAACATCCAGGCTAAAAGTAATTCCATCCCATTCAATAAGTAGAAGGTTTTGACACTCATGATGTGATGCAGCAATCCAGGCTGTCCTGTGGTCCACCCACACACACACAGTTAACACACAAACACAGAGACACACACACACACACACACACACACACACACACACACACACACACACACACACACACACACACACACACACACACACACACACACACTGACAGCCAGAGAGAGAGAGAGAGAGAGAGACAGAGAGAGAGAGAGAGCTGCTGTCATTTCTAACTTTTGATTTGCTGAGATTCAACTTTGATATGAATCTGAATGTGACAGTGAGAACGTACTGACTGTCTCCTCCAGTGAAGGGACACTGCATGTATAATAAACAGTCAGTGACACAGTACATAAGTTATGTTTTTTAATTCTCACTGCATTTATCTCTCGTACATTTCAAGAACCGCTTGTCGTCACTGATGCCTGCCATAGACAATGTGCTCTCTGTTAAGTTATGCATAGACGTTGCATGTCATGTATCAGCTTTTCTTTTTTTTAATTTGAGAGTCAGTTCTCGGTTGATCCCACCTGTCAACAATGATCAGCGAGCCTTTTAGCGTCATTTAACCACATAAATCTCAACCTCTCGTATTGCGCTGCTATTCAGCGGTGTCATTGATACCAAAAGGAAAAACGCCTTTTGTTGTTATTGTCGAGCTCAGCATGAGCTTTGTGAACATTGAATTCGGATACTGTCGGTTAACCTCTCCTTTGTTGCACCGGTGCATTGTTCAAGTTACTGGCTGAGAGCAAGTGCAGCATGAGAGCTGAGAATGATTTGTCTTTTTCCATGCATAAACTCATCACTCACGCTCAATTTATACATGCATCCATCACTTATTTGTGACACGTTGAATATGCTTGTGCTCTGGAGGTAATATATATATTTTTTTGCCGAGAGGAAGTGTGTTTTGCTGCTGAATAAAGAAGTACTTTAACTGCTGCCTATTATCAGATAAGTGGATATACATAATAAGGGCAGTTATAATAAGAATAATCATTTAATCTTATCTTGTTTTTTCCCCTGCTTGTACAACAGCAGGCTTTGAATTATATATTTGCTCTAATACTTTGCAGCACCTTCGCTGTAAAACACATCTTTATTGCTGCTGCTGGAAAGTCATGTAAATCACACATATTTAAATAGCATGCGGTTGACTGACAGTAGCTTTGCACAAAAATCTTTGTTTTTCTTTCGGCACCATATGGCATAAATCAGTCGTACTCTTACATGTTTATATGTTTTCATTTCACGTGGAAGCCGGGATGATGTATTTGTTTATTATTTTGTGCGGTTTTGACTCAAGTTCTAATCAAAGAAGGGAAAAGCCAGCTAGCTATAGGCAGAGGAGATGCTTGAAACATGTGCTGGAAGATAGATTAGTGCTTTTGAGGCCATAATTGATAAATGCCCCGCAGAAATATTGGTTGAGGGTGGCACCTTGCATCTCCCTCAGAAATAGCAGCTTGGCAATTAGAGGTAAACAAAAGCTGAAGCTGTGAAAAGTGACTCCCCTGCCTCCTGGCCCAATCCCCACTCCCCTCCCCTCCAACACTAAGCCAAACAACACAACATGTTGTTTTCACCATTTTTATCAGCCATCAGCATCAATGGAATGGATAGATTGAGTGAAGGAAATCTCATGACAATTTTGCTCCCGATATCAAAAAACCACTCCGAGCCACTTCATAAATGTATGTGGTTTTGCGTGCATTATTTATTTATTTTTATTTATTTAGCAAAGTATTGCTTGTTCTCCCTCCTACACACACAGACACGCACACATGACTCACACATATGTCTTGTCTTCCTATAGCCGATGCTGTGACAAGAAAAGCTGTGGAAACAGGAACGAGACTCCATCAGACCCTGTGATCATTGACAGGTAAGGTGGCTCGTGAGCAGCTCCTTCTTCTTCTTCTTCTTCTGTGTTTGTGAACGAGTGGGATGAGGTAGATGAATGAGTGAGCGTGTGAGTGACTCCGAGCGGGCACCTGGGTGAAGCTGGTGAGCAAACGCTTCCCCTCCCGGTGTGCCAGACGGCCCGGTTGGGCTGACTGGCGTCCTCCGCGGCCCGCAGTGTGGGAACCGAGGGGTGAGCCTGTGTGAGCGGCGGAGGGGCGTCGCTCCCAGGTACCTGTGCACCGAGGGGCGGTCACCACCTGGATGGGGTTTGTTCAATCACAGGTGGCTCAATCACTGGAGGATCATGCTGGGAATACACCTAATTAGCTTAGGCAACTTCAGATTTATTTGGCTGGCTTCCTCTCTTTGTTTACGACAAGTGATGCTTTACACTGTCAATACTTGCTCTCCATTGACTGTTTCCTTCGCTCGAGTTCCCCGTGAGCTTGACGCCATTAAAGTTGCGCTTTAGAGGGGATAAACATTTTATGGGGGCTGTTTTGTTTCGGCACCTTCAGGAAAGTTACATCTGCCACATTTATATTGCCTTCATCACTTTCTAAAGAGGGAGAATAAATGGTTTTTCTTTTTTCCAGGCATTGACATTTTTCTCACACCGCGAAAACTATATGTCCGGGTCAGTGTGAATATATTTAGGCGGGCGTGCATGTTCGTGCACGTGTGTGTGTGTGCGGTGGGATATAAGGGCGAGGTAGGGGGCTTCGTTTGAGCCTCGATCTCAATGTAACTCTCACCACGTAGTAGGGAGAGACAGCAATGCTAATGTTTGACTAGCCGGAATCACTGTTTGCTTAGTGGAGAATGCCTGGTATCTGACAGAGGGGACAACTCTCTTATTAGTAATCAAATAGGGCTGAGCAGTTGTTGCTGCCACTCCACTCCAGCGGCTTCTCATGCATCAGGAAGTAGGAGCTGGCTGCCCTGGGAGCCTGGATGGATTACCAGAGCTACTGCTGTCTGAACTCAAACTCACACAGACACACACGTAGATAAATGCAGATACACACACACACGCACGGGCGAGGGCACCAACACGCAGACAGACTGACGCACACACGCACGCACGTCCTCACGCATGCTGCTTGTGTTTTGCTCGTGCTGCTGCTGCTCCGGCTGACTGTTTTTACTCCTCATGACAGTCACAGTGCCTGTAAAGAAAAAAAGTACTGATGTGTTTAGACCATGTAAGGTTAGAGGATTCTTTGTTTGTTTGATCTGGTGCCAAGTGGGCTGCTTAATTTATCAGTCAGGTGCATTTATCAGTGAAGTGCGAATATTAACATATAACTTGAGATGCCTAATTTCCGCTGCTTTCATGTTTGCTTTGTGTCGCTCGGCTGCCTTTTCGCTGCTCAGGGTTTCACACACCATTGTTCTTCAATCCGCCGCCACAAAACGTGTAACATAAGTACAATAAGCAAAATGAATGCACGGAGAATTAAAGTCAAGAAGAGGGGTGGGAAAAAAAAAAAGAGCAAGGGAAAAAAGAAGCGGATGGATATTGTAAGCTCAACTGGCTCAGGGAGGGCTCGGATTTTCATTGTGATGAGCCTGAATAGGAGTGGAGTATCCCTTTCCTTGCACAATGAGCGGCTCTGTTGAAACACAAAAGCATATGTTCCTCATTAGACCCTCCCATTGTCTCCATGTCGTAACTATGAGCCCGTCAGCTCACCCCAGCAGACCCACACAGGTTCCCAGTGGCTGGGGGGGGGGGGGGGGGGGGCTCGCGGAGAGAAGGGGTGCCTGTGAGAGGTTGCAGGGTTTAGCGTGAGTTACGGACACGACCAGAGCACGGTGCAGGTTTTTTTTGCTGCGTAAGATTATTTACTGCAATTACCCGAGTGTGTCCCGCTGTGCACACGGGTAAGCTTTTAGTTAAAGCTTCCATGTTTTACAGCCATTTCTCTTACATCTGTCATTTTCTCATGCACATCATTACAGGCACCTGTGCTGCGGTCACTCCTGGCAGCAACTGATTATTTCCAATTGAGTAGAACATAGTTGAGTGACATAAACCTCGAGGAGAGGTTTTGATTGTTGAATCAGGCACGTCTCATCTGTCTACAATTACAGTGCGAGAACCAGGGCTAGCACTGCCACATTTCCTGGAGAAACAGTAGCATGGTCGAACCTTAAGAAACAGATTTGGAGTGAATCATTGATGGCGTTCGTTCGCTGCAACATTTTCCCAGATGGCAAGAGGGGAGAGCGCGCACAGCTAGCTGGCATCTAGCGAGACATTAACTGGCGTTCCCATGGATCTGGCATATCCAACGGAGTTTGGGAAACTTATCATTCCAAATGTGTCCTATTTTCCTGCGGTCAAGCCAGACATCTGTTTACCCTATTTTCTCTCAGAGTTTTGATACAGATTTTCACTCAGATTTTTTGAAGAGGAAGGATTCGCTTAAAAAAAAAAAAAAAAAAAAGTAAAAAAAAGAGAAAGTTGGTTAGATATAGGCCCAACAGCTGTCACAAAGTTTCAGCACTGCTTGGTCTTTAAATATTTCAGCACTTACATTTGATGTCCCTGCATTATTCATTCTCATTTTTTGGACGCAGAAAGTCCCTATTTCTGCTGCATCTCGGGCGCCTTTATATGTGTTGTGACTCAAATTTCACTATCTGTTAAGGAAGTCAGTGTATTTTGCATTAAGTGCATTTGCATGAAAGTAAATCGTCCTCAGTAGCGCCGGCGTACGCTACCCTCTCTTCCCACATCAAACCCGATTAAAAATGTCAAAGTCTATTGCCGCTCACATTAGTAAAAGGAAGCAGTAATTTTTTTGCGACTGTTGCTATGACCGCAGCACTTTGCAGTTCAGTGTAATCATCTCTCCCCCTGTATAAATCCAGCAGTGCTACAGATGTCACATTTATAACTTAATGGTGCCTTAAAGTAAGTGGGGGGTGCAGGTTTATTCAGTCGGTATATTTGAGTCTTTAGAATTATAGTAATGAGGCACCGATATCTGATTAGACGGTTTCCCCATTTACAGTGCATGTAGTGTGTATAGTCAAACATAACTCAATTTCTGATGACTCTACTTGTCTGGTATCTGTCTTCACTCTCTCGCATATTGACTTTGTCTTCTCTAGTGTGAAAGATTAGATACATCGTCCGGGGCTCGCGCATGGATTTTGTAATAAGACGGCGCATGTTGTTGGAAGTGGAGGGAAAATGACTCGTTCTGTGCGTGGGGGGGTTCAGAGGTCACGTTTTACTCTGGGAGGCCGGGGCAAATTTATGCAAGCAGAACTGAGACGGACACACGGAGGGAATGAGTTATCAGTGTGTGCATTCTTCCCCGCGTATGAATTTTGAATTTAATGTATGTTCATGCAGTTTAACATCCCGTGTCAATTTACCCACGCCATTCAGATTCCGGACCAGATCTAAACATGTCAGCTCCATTAATTCCAGCGGCCGCGGCGCTCCCTTTCACTTCCTGTCACAAAGGTCAAAGAGCACTGACCTTTGGAGTGCAGCCCAGCCACTGAATAATTCATGACATTGACTTGTTTTTCCCCTAATTTTTTTTCCCCTTGTCTCTTTTTTTGGTCAGCACACACACGGCTGTGCTGTGGGAGGCTTTTATTCATTTAGCTCATTTATAAAGGCCTCACCGCACCTGTTTGTGTGTTAATGCAATTAAATTTTGGCCTAATGTAAATTTTGCTTAGCTTTCCGTTATGTCCCTCATTAGCGCGCCTGTATTTTCCAAACGACCGCGCGTTATCGTTCATTTGCGGAACACCTACGAGGTCATTTCCCAGAGTGCACTTGACTTGTTGTCAAGTTGTTTACCAGAAACAAAAGGCTGCAGCCTTAGAACGCCTCGCGTGTGGTTCCCCCGGCCTTCTGAGAAACAAATCGGAAAATTTGTGCGCTCCCATCTGGTTTTTGCAAAAGCGTGATTACCTCCAAAAGCTGAACAAATGCCAGTATTTATAAGGTCAGCCCTTTATGTGGAAATGTGATGTAAATGAGAATCAGTGAAAGGGGACATTAAACAAAATTAAATTCATTGTCTCCTTTAATGTCATTTACATTTTTGGCTAAGCCCTGGACTGTCAAAGAGGATTTCTAAAACCATTTTAATTGCACATCAGCATTGGGAAAGAGGGTGTGTTTCTGCTGAGCGGCTGTCTCCATAACCTGCGAGGAGAAGTCTGTTTATGAAGAACCTAAATGACATGTTTTCACTGCATCTGCAGAGGGGCAATTAAGATGGCACTCAGTAGGTAGTGTTAATCTAGCATTGTGCTCTCGCCATCCATAATGAAAACGACGCCGTGGATGGGGCCACTGTTGTTGTGATTGAGAGTTGATTGCTGCAGGTGTTTCTTCTGGATTTTTTTTTCTCCGCGCTGCGTTCCGCTGAGGGACCGGAGCTGCACTGTTTCTCTAGGCTTTAGTGAGTCAATTAAAGCTGGTAACTTGAATAGGAAACGTTTTTTCCCCCCCGTATTTACCCATGCGTGTACCACACCTTTAATTTGTGGCTCAACAATATGTCAGTCGTGGCGTTTCCACTTCCCCCCCGGCCGCTGTAATTCACAAGACAGATGTGAGTTTTTTTGACGCCCATTGAGAAATGGGAGAATAAACTGGCCACCCCTGCCTAAACCGACATGATGTTTGAGTGAAGCCTGTCTCCTCCCGAGCCAGCGGAGGAAGAGCAGGAAGTGTTGAGAGCGAAAGCTGTACTTGGCAGCTCACCCTTGGCTTGCACTTGCTGAAAAATGAAACCCAGACCCTCTCCGCAGCCTCGGAGCCAGAACCTCCTTCCCAGTGCTCCGACATCCAGCGTTGGGTAATACTGTTCACTAAGCAAAACATTACCTCAAATTATTCTCGCCCTGTTTTCTATTCCCTCCTCCCTCATGTCGGTTTTATCGCAGTTTGTAAATGTCAAGACACGTACAAAGACGCACAGTATAAATGATATTTTCCAAATTATGCTCACATGTTTGGGTTCACATGAGTGGCGGCTGAACGTAACGTGGTGCCTGACGCTCCCGGGGGAGACCCACCTCACTAGGGTAGGATTCCCCAGTGGCATCAGCTAATGGCAAGACTTGACAACAGCAGAGAAGCCGGGGGTGTTGTGTTTTACTAGCGCTGAGCAGGGGTGATGACTTTAACATGTGTGCAGAGAAAGACGGAGATGTTTGTGTGGTGTGTGTGTGTGTGTGTGTGTTGGCACGCTCCTGTGTGTGTGTGTGTGTGTGTGTGTGTGTGTGTGTGCTTTGCTAAAGAGAGAGGTGTGCAGTACGAAAGAGAGGCGCGGGCCAACAGAGCGACGGATTCGGCTCCAGCTTGACGGCAGTGAAAGACGAAACATGGTTCCACATGTGTTGAGAAAGAGCAGTCCATCTGTCCATGGAGACAACCCCTCCCCCCTTCACCCACCCCCCTTCCCTTTCCCTCTTTTTTCCTTCTCTTCCTTCTCCTTCCCCTCTCCCCCCACCACTCTTTTTACTCCCCTGGTTCACTGCTGACAGAAACAAGGCCAGAGCTGGGGTGATGGGATGAATGCTGGGCCAAGAGCAACACTGGACCTTGTATATATACACACAGTTGCACACACACAGTTGCACACACACACACACACACACACACAATGCCGAAGAGAAATAAGCGAAGGTTATCAAATATTTTTTTTTGGGGGGTATGTTTTTATATGTTGCTGAAGTTTACTATCTTCAGTCGTAGTCACACTTGGGTTTAGCGCTGCGTTAATGTGGCTGTGGGGCAATGTAAGTGATTTATTTTGATATTATGAAAGAAAACAATCTTTTAAGATTTATTCACTTTCCACCGACACACACTGCTGCAATAAGCCACCGCGGAGCAAACCTTACATTATTGAAATTAAATCTGAGGTAAATAAAACATGCCACTCTTTCTCAAATATTTAGCAGCTCTCTTTTATAATTAAACTTTGTGGCTGTTTTCAAGACGCTGTTTGGTGTCGTGAAGCATTAATGACGCGAGAGCTTTGTCGAATGGCTCCTGATTCTGTGAATCACATTTAGGTCACTCAGACCCGTGTTGTTTTAGACATTTCTTCTGGTGAAAAAGGGTCTCCTTTCTTTCTCTTGGCATGTTCTCACTCCCATTCAATCCTTATTAGGTTTCCCCTAATTGTCAAACAAACTGTTGGGTCAACCTCAGTCGTATCTGGCCGTAAAACAGCACATTAGGCCCTGGTGAGGGATATATGTGGTATTTCATCGGAGACGGAGTAATGCTGGGGTTTTATGGTTAAGTACCAGTTCACGCCCACGCCATTTGTTTCGCATTAGAGTGGAGGTTTTGTAAATCAGATCAATATGTTCGCTGAGATGTGATTCCTTGTCGGGATCTCCCGAGTCGTTCTTTCCTCAAGTATTTTTCTTAGGGGACTGGATGTCGATGCACACTCCTCCACTCCCCCTTCCCATCCTTTCCCTTTCTCCCCGGCCCTCTGTCCCTCCCTCCATCTCCACCTCCATCTATTTCCATTTTCTGAATGTAGCAATTTGTAGTGTGACACGGGCGAGATTAGGATGGGAAGCAGTCTGAAGATTTCATCGGACATGGTCCTGCTCCCACTGGTGTGAGGTCACAGGACAAAGATGCGGGAATTCGGGGAGAGGGTCATCAGTTACCTCGGGGAAACGAGCTGGTCTGCTGGCTGCTCTGTGGCCCCAGGGGTGCCTGGGATGTATCGGACGAGAAGCCCCAGAGAAAGAGCCCTGAACCAGTGTCATTTATTAAAAGTGACAAGTTATTTCTAACTATAGCTCTGTTTTTATTGTTTTACAATGCTGTCATTTGGAACAGTGCCCCTCTGTTCAGGAATCACAAACAAGTGATGAATGAACGGGGCGACCTGAGTTATTTTATTCTTTTTACCATATACACATGCTCGATGCACTTTGGCGACGTGTGTGCCATTAAATTATATTATGAATGTTGTCGGGGCGGCTTGAATTAAACCCAATGTGCGAGTTTAATGAAGACAGACTGCATGATAAGCGCAATAAAAATATTTCACCATTCACCGGTTTTCTCCCGGACATTTGTTCAGCAAATGAATAACAGCTTTTACAGTATGAATCTGGAGCTGACCTCCGCATAATCAGTTCCAGAAGTTCTGCAGAACATGACCACACCGCGGTGCCTGTGCTCGGAGACAGAGCAGCCCCAGCGTCTATTTTAGTGTTTGTGTTGGTTTGACTTTTTTTTTATTCCGGTGGGATTTTTTTACATTTAAAAAACCCCCCCACAAGACTCACGCTAATAATGGAGTATTTATTCAATGTTTGACCATTGCTCTTCATTGAGGGTCACTGAGGTACTCGGCTCCCCCTCTTTTTTTTTTACTGCCTGCCCCAACTGCGTTAATGATATATGACAGAAATTTCCTTGTGCTGGTTCAGTGGCAAGAAAGGTCCTGGCTAGTCTATATCAATCCATCTGACTTATGTTCCCATGTCTTGAATTACCGCTTGATGGAAACCTGCTGTGGGCTTCTTTTGCCAATTGAAATCAGATCTCCTCCACTGCCTGGTGTGATATTGATCCATATTCAACACCCAGGCTGCCGATCGATCAGTATTGATTTACAATAAAAAACACTCCTCTGCTTGTTCAGCACCGCGATCGATACTTTAAAGCAAAAGGGAGGAAAAAAAAAAATTATAAAGAAGAGGAGAAAAAAGGTTGTTTTCTTAACCACACGGTGACCAGCTGCAATGTGTAAAAAAACATGTGAGGAGATTGTTCATTTCATTAGAGGACAGCGCGTTTAAGTGACCAAACCTTGACCACGGCGGCAAACCAGCGACCACGTCCGCTGTGAGCAATGATCCTGTCCCGCCATGTGAGACAAACCAATAAAAATGGTTTAACGGGATGACACTTCTATAAGGACTCATTTATTGAAGGAGGTGTGTCTGTTTCTGAATTAGTGGCACATCTGCACTGCCACGGGGAGTGCTAAAGCTGTCATATCAAATCTGTCTGAAAATTGAAATGGAACGCTAAAAGTGGTGGATCAAGCCCGAGCACTTCAGCTTGATTTCGCCGTGTTAACACGATGACATGATTTCCTGTGTTTTTGATATTAATTTGTGTCGCTCGCACACACACACACACATGCACACACTTGCCGCGCCTGTGCCTCCCACACGGCCATTACCGGGGCCCCGGTACGATCGCAAAAAGAATAAGGCAACCCATTCAAGCTCCTGTCCAGATCCACTTTTCTCTCCGTCACATCTTAGTCTTAATCTCTCAGACTTCCTCTCCTCTGCCAAATAACCGTTCCCATCCAGCAGGTCCCAGCTTTGGCCTGGACTGCCAACATCTGAAAGTTATTATCCCCAATCTCTGACATCCAGGAGTTTACAGTTATATAATGATGGGGAAAACCACATGTCCCCAGAGGCAGAGAACATTTTTGAGATGCCTCCCCATCTGTTTTAGGGGGAGCTGCCCATTTTGGGCCAAACTCACAATGGCAGCCAGGCAGATTTTTTTTGGGTAATCTTTTATTTTCTACCACTGGAACACACCAGTCTGGGAGTCATTATATGGGGTGATAAAGCAAATCCAATTGGGTCAGGTTCCCCTCCGCACAGTGCTGGTGGCACCGGCTCTCCCTGCCTCACTGCTCGTCCCTGACTGTGTAAGTGGTGGTTGTTTGTTTGTCCTAGAGAGGCTGGGCTGGGGGACTAATGCAAGCCCGGGGGCCAGCCAGGTCGGAGGCGACGGTAAACCCGAGCCGCCTGGTGTAGCAGTGCTCCCTCGCTGCTGGCTTGGCCTTGTTTGGACTGCAGCTCCGGTTTGCTTTCTTAGAGGGAAGCTGAGCCTCCGTAATCATTGAGCCTTTCGCTCGGGTGGGGAGCGCTGCCGAGACCAGAGGGAGTGATGACATAGGTCCGCAGAGGCCTGGCCCGGTCCACCCTTGCTGCTCTTAGCATATTTATTTTCTCTTCTCATTGTATGGTTTGAATCACACCATATTATGTTCGGACCCTATGCACGTGCATAGGCACTCAGATGTGATGAGGTGGACGGCGTAAAGCTGTAGGTTTTGTTTTTACTAATAATGCCGGGGATTAGTGACTTGCTGACCTCAGTGTAGTCTTTATTAGTCTGTTAACCATATACTCTCGTTATGAATAACTGATGTCGGAGCAGTGAATCAGACATGCAGATCAAAATAACACCGAGGGGGGAACCTAACCAAATTGCATGCCGTTATTGAATCATCGCTAAACAGATTATTTTTATATTATGTCTGGATAAATGCACGTTTCTGCTAAGATGCTCGAAAAAAAATCTTACACCTTTAGATAATTGAAGATACCCATCTCTCTCCCTGGGCTCTCCTCAAAAATCTTTTATTCAACATCACCACTCTGTTCTGTTTTGTTACGTTATTGAAATGGGTTGTCGATTCGAATAGAGTCAACCTGGTGGGCCAATCTCATTGTAGCCAGTGGAGAGTGAAAGCCATCTCTGCAGTGTAGGATCACCAGAACACACACAGAGATTGGACGAGGGGGGCAGTGAGAGCGCGAGTGCCTTCTCCAGATGGAGATCCCAGATATGGGGGGAAATGTCCTGGCCATTTTCCAGGGTTTCCATAATGGGAATCTACCCCTTGCTTGCTTATTAAGTTGTGCACACAAGGAGGAGTGAGGGGAGCGATGGAGAAGAGAGGAGATAAGGGCAGGCGAGGCGAGAGATGGACAACCTGTGCGCCGTCACCTCTCTGTTGTAAGTGTCAAGCAGACCCTGTCGGAGAAATCACAGGTCATGTGGATAGATGATTGTCAAAGCACCACATTGATATAAGGGCTTTCTGTTTCCCCCCCCCTCAGAGCCGTGGAGGCGCATGATAAGATTTGTTTTTGTTTTCTGTTGGAGAGGGAGAAAGTATGACATTCAGGTCAGGGAGGTCGGCGCTGGGGGTCACGGGGTCGCAGCCTTTGTGGTACCTGAGTAACCTCACATGGCTAAGCCATTTCTCAGGCTCCCTGAAATGACGGTAGGGTGCAGAGGGGAGGAGTGGAGGTGGTGGTGGTGGGGGGGGAGGTTGAAGAGGTAGGCAGGAGAGTGATCTATCAGCGGCAGCAGCAGACATGCAGACAGCATGGCAGCTACTGCAGCTAAACAGAGTGAGACAGATAGGCAGAAGTCTCTCATACGTAACACCGGGAGCTTTAAGAAGACAGTGCTGAGTGTTATAGATGCTTGACATTGACCCCTCAGACAGAGAATGGTGTATTTATCAAGGTTGTAGGACAATGGTGTATTTGTTTGTAAATTATTTAGTTCACTGGGTGAAATGCTACTTTCCTCGCCACTGTTGTAAGATAAGAAGCGACTCTTTCTTTGGTGTCTCGTGTCATCTGTTTTCTACAAGGCTTAGATTTTAGGTGATCATATTTGTGAACACTGTCAGTTCTATCAAGTCAAATCTGCTTTAAAAAGTAGAAGAGGGGAAAAAAAAAAATCTCTGAAGCTTGCATTTTTCTCCGAAGAGAAATATTTGTGTACAGATAGGCCTGTCATTCTGTGAAACAACATTCATGATTCTTTTATTGGTGCTCAGCCATCGCCCCCTTCTCTTCCTCTGTGGGAAAAAAAAGGGCTAGTCTACAAAGTGGCTTTTTGTCGTTTGAGAGAAGTAAACTTCATCAGGTCGACGGCGAGGTGTGCTTCACATGTCACTCAGTCGAGCTCCCTCCTAATGAAATGCTGCATACAGATTTCTGCCCGAGGGCTCAGGGGGATAAGACCGTGGTAACAGAATGAAACAAACCCCTTCCCATTCACTTCACTCACACACAAACCCACACATACACACGCAAACACACACACACACACACACACACACACACACACACACACACACACACACACACACACACACACACACACACACACACACACACACACACACACACACACTCGCACTCTCTCTCTTGCTGGAGAGCATCCATGTGAGGAGATCCAAATCTGCAATTTATTCAAATATTGATATTTCTACTTGTCAGGAGAAAGGTGCCTTGAAATTTCCTCTGAGTACTGCTGTCAAAAAAATAGCAGGAAATATGTCAGATAATTCATAAATGGAGTTCAGCGCTGCAAAGTCAGTTGGGAACAGCAAAAATATATCTGCTTGTCAATGAAGAATAGGAGCAATATTACAGAGCCTGCTACTCATTCTTCCATCATGTCAAGCAAACAGCTCTTGCAGGCCCGTAAGTGTATGTTTCTCAGCCTGTGTGTATTCGTGTATATGCGTGTATATTTGTGTATGTCCTCGTGTATGTACATGTGTATGTATATTTATGCATGTGAATGTGTGTGTGCTTTGGCTGTGTTGTGACTCCTACTTAGATGTGTTTGTTATCTTTTTCCATCAAGACACCCCATTTCCCATCCCGGAGCAGCCAATGGGAACGTGTCCTTCTTTCTTTCTTTTTTTTAGCAGAGGTCCGTAACCGGACGCTGGCCTCCATGTGGTTTGCATTAGGGCCCCTGAAACTGTGAAGGACGCCTCGAATGACGTGAGGCACTTGCAGACCAAATTCCGTTCTGCTGAATGGTGGAGAAAAGAGCTCTTCGGAATCCTCTGAGATTTTTTGGCTCGGGCCCGCCAGCGATTAAAATAGGGCGGAAACCAATAACTCAATGATTCATGGGGCAACGTCCCATGAAATCTCTTACCCCTTAGTCACACCCTTGTGCAAACCCAAACTAACTCGAACTGTGCTGATTAGTCTTTTTTTTCCAAAGTGAGAAAAATGGGAAATTGGACAAGAGTCTTGTTCCCTTTCTCCTGTTTATTGAACAGAACTTTCGGCACCCGGAGCAGAGCAGCCACTCCTCCCTCCCTCTCCTCCGCGCCCCCCCCCAACACACACTCGGCTTGGTACCTCCATTTTGACAAAGTGCGGCGCTTCCTGATGATGCATCGCTTGACCGTGTGGTGCCAAGGCGAGACAGAATAGGACGCCACATATCTCCTGCGGTCACGTGATGCCATAGTTCACAGCAGCTGATGAGATGCAGTTTGGCACAGCTTGGGACCCATCTGGGAGATGCAGATACGCAGACAGAAGTATTTTACAGCAATGCATCTGCGTGCTTGAAGAGCTATTTAGCATATGCTGCTATACGAGAGAATTTTATTTGCTATTGCCAGCTGCAGATTAGTCTTAATTTCTCAAATATCCGACAGAGCAGCTGATCCACAGGCGACGACGGCCAACATTGACCAAAAAGCTTGTTTTATTTTATTATGATGTTGCAGCATGTTATTTCATATTTTACTTAATAACAGGGGTGTATTTCCAATTTTTTTTCCCCTGCACCAACAATAACATTGTCAAGCAGAGAGCAGCACAGGGCTGCCAGCGCTGGCCGGTTTGTTTCTGTTAGCTCCAGCAGAAGTCAAAGCCCATGCTGCTGCTCTAACTCAAGTGGCTGATATGTTCGGCCATCTAGGGCATGGCAGGCGGTTGACAGTCCATGCAGCCTGTCTACCCACAGGACATCTCCACACAGTGTGTCCACAGCGGAGGCCAGCGCTGTCATCTGGGCCCCACTATGGACCACTGCTCTGCTGACAGTGAGAGGGTAAACGTTTACCACCTCAATCCCCCATTAACTCGGTGAAGGCGCTTCGATCCTCTGTGAAAATAATGATATTGATTGGAGCTCGGCTCTACAAACGAAACGGTTGCAACTAAAAGAGGGATGGGCCCCCTGCATTAGAATATGGGATTTTCAAGGATAAAAGAGTGTTTGGATCTTGTTATATTTTTCCTCTCCTCCATCTCCCTCTAGCTTTCCCCCACCTCCTTGTCTCCTCGCTCTCTGCATTTTTATGTGTGTGCATGTAGTGTGAGAGCCCGGGTGTCTCCTAAGATTACCCTCCGCTATCCCCGCAATCAAACAACAAATGACAACATCATTGCTCAGGCCTTTCAAAATGCGACACAAAAAGTGTGTTGTAGCTACATTAACTTGCAACAACCCCCTAATAGACCCTTGTGGGTTTTGTATATCTCCCCCCGTCTCTCTCTCCTCTCTTCTCTGTGCTTGGCTGTCACATATCCACCCCCCCTCACAGTGCGAGCCTCCGAGCCTCGGTGGAGATCAGGAGCTCCCTGTCGGAGGTGCTTTGTCACGTAGCCCAGGGAGCGTGGAACTCACCCAGAGCTGTTGAACAAACACAAGCACAGGGGCTGTCAATAGCAGCTCCGCAAACTAATTGCCTGTCAAATGAACCACCCTCGTTAAGCTGCCCTCACACAAACACACACTCACACACACACACACGTGCACTGTGACATTCATACGCTCACACACACACACACACACACACACACACACACACACACACACACACACACACACACACACACAGAGAGCCGTTTTGATTCAAAGAGTAGTGATACCTTGTTAGGAGAAAAGACACGCGAGTGGCACTTCTCTGTTTGCCGTCTTGTTCCTGCAAGCGTTACCGGCATGTGTAGTGCAGTCACCGTGAGATTGCCTTTTTGTTATTATTAAGGGGAACATAGCGTCGTATAGTGAAGTTGATGTAATCCAAACACATCCCACACACACCCTACACCAAATCAGCTGCCGTAATATTCCAGTTTTTAAAAACCACTCATTAGATGGTAGCATAGCTCAATACGCCAAATGTTATTGTTTTTGTTGTCCTTTTTTTTCTTTCTCTTTTTTTCTTCTGTAGTCATTAGGCGGTAGCAGTGGAGTGCCCAGCGCCTTGTCTGGGTGCCTGTAACAGTGCTGTCGGATTGACACAGCTGGGGAGAGCAGCTTGAGGCTGCACGCTCAGGAATACACAGGGGTGTTCAAAGCCCCTCTCTGAATCCTGATCAGAGCGCTGCCCCGGCCAACTGATGGCCTATTAAATATACATGCGCAGAGGTCAGAGCTGGAGGTCCCGGCTTCCTCCCAGCCATGTGCACTTAAGCGGAAGGGCTGGGCAACAATAAAACCTCCTCTCGCTCCAGCGAGCTCTCCCCTGACACCCTCACCTCCAGTGTGTACGTCAAGTACAGTGCTCACCTAGCGCTATATTACAACTGCCTTTGTGAAAAGGCCAAATGATGCATTTTTTACATGGTTATTATATATTTATATTCAATAACACCAAGGACCACTCTTGCGTCTGTCTGTCTCCATTGTTTTTTCTATTGTCACTGATAAATAGCCTTGCTCGGTACAAGCGTACACCGAGTTTGAAGTGAGTCCCGCGTCTTTGTAGTTTGCCAGCGATTGAGACAAGAAGGTAGAGGGAAGAGCCCCATAATGGCCAGTCATGATTAACATATTCAGAGTGACACTCTCTCTGTGTTCGTTCGTTAAGCCCGGTCTGTCTGACTAATGAAGTGGAGCGGCAGTTTATCAATTAACCCAGCACTGAGCCATTTGTGCTGGGGATAATGCTCGCGCCGGGTGTCTTGGTGATCCAGTTTGGTGCCCTTTAACCCCCGCGAGTGTCCGACCAGGCAGGACTGTGTGACAATGACAGCAAGACACGCACAAAGTCCACAAGCGGAGATGCTCTAAACAGGATTTGCTCCTGCTGCTCTCCGGCAGAATGCAGACAAAAGGGTGAGGATTGATTGGGTAATAGGATCATGAAAAAAGATCTCCACAAACTAACATTGGGGGTTTTCAGCATTCTCCGACTTCGCATAGATCATAGCAAACAACTTAGTGCTGTCTCTATTAAAACAAGCCCTCCCCTGCCATTATCTTTCCCCCCACTGCTCCTTCCTCCATTTCACATTGTTTGTGTTCATTAAGACATGGGCGACCTGCCTTATCCACACATCAGACCCAGCTCTCAAGAGTAATTGCGATGGTCTCGCAGAGGATAATGTGGTTTAAACTCAGTATAGCCTGTCTATTAGGAGAGACATGATGGCAACCACAAATAATAAAGAACTATTTATTCCTCTCTCTGTGACGCTAACTAGGTAACATATCAAGCCAGGCCCGCTAAGGGTCTCTCTTACTGTCAGATATGGCACCCTTCATCCATTCCCAATGGCCCTCGCCTCGACATCTCTGCTCTTCATTTTCTACATGAGCCCGGTCATAAATGCACACACACCTCATATATATTTGATAGTTAATATTTATCCTCGCTAGGGAAGTGCACTTTACATGTGGTAACATACGATTACCTGCAATTCTTATAGCAAAGAAACAAAATCGATATGGATATATAATTCATGATGGAGGGGCTATCAGTTTTTATGGCTCTCTATCCAGCCTCATTAAAGTTTTATCGTAATTGACTGCAAGCAGGAGTTTTTAAGGCATGTTTCTCCCTCACTTTCTACCTTTAATAATTAAGTAAAGTTTAATTGGTTGTATTTTGAAGCACCGAGTGGATGATAGGAGTCTCCCAAATTCAGAAGCATGAATTATATAGCGCTATGTTATGCATTAACCTGTCAGTTTGTTCATTTGTTAAGGCGGAAAAAATATGGTCCCCCCCCCCACCTCAGACACACACACACAACCAGAAATCGAATAACTGACCGGCCTCTTCAAAAAAATTCCTTTTTACGTCTTTCATTGCCGTGTTAATGTAGTGACATGACGCTGTCACTCAGAGGGCTCCCGTCCACCGCCAGCGCCCGAATCGACTCCGCTGATTGGTGGTCAACTTGTTCTCTTGAAGGGAGATTGACAGACGGAAAATTGCACTCTCAGATTTCACCCTTCATTCGTTGCAGTTGTTCTTCCACTCGTCAACTCTCCGCCATGCCTGAGACAGACAGAGGCTTTATCCATTAGCTGCTGGCTTGGCGGGTGGGTGGGCAGATTGAGGCGGGATGGAGGAGGAGATGGGGGTAGGAAGACAATCCTACATTTGAGCACTCTGAGGGAAAATCAATCATGTCATCATAAGTGAGAAGTATGGATGAATTTCATCAGCTGGTTCCTGTCCTGTTCACGCCGCTGGCTTTCTGACTGGCCTGTCCCTCTGATTGGCTTTCTCAATGACCCTTAAATCCGGAAAAGAGGGTAGATTTTGAAAACACTTTAATAAGGGTAAATCGGACAGCAGTAGTTTCGGGGTTACCATTTCCCACTTTGTCTACTGCTACACTGTGGGAAACCTCAAGTGGCTTCTCTTGACAAAGTGGTAATAGATTTACCATATGATTTTTGCGCCAAACCCGGCGTCAGGCAGTTTTCGTTAGAAAATGTGTCTCAACTATTTTCTGCCCACTGCAGATATGATGAAGTGTTATAAAGGGCATCGGCACTCTGCCACCGAAAATGTATTTTATAATTTTCCCCATCGTCTCACAAGGTCACAGATGAGCACTAAAAGCATCATAGGTAAAGGGTGTGAAGCAATCAAAAATGGATGAAAGTGAAGACATGGAAATCACAGATGAGAAACTGACAGCCGTTTACAGCCTTGTTGTTGAAGTGAGTGACAGAGCGAGGGAGAAAGTGAGAAGGAGAAGGGTGGGAAAAAAAGGGGGAGAGTTAAAGTGGTGATAAATTTAATGGAAAAATCAAATACAAAACAAATTCATTCCTCTAAACTTGATGCTTCAGTCGTTCTTTTCTTGGCTCGTGCTAAGCCTTAGAATAAACTGTCACTCCTTATCGATCGCATCTGAATTGTTACCGAGATTTCTGAAAAGTAGTCCTGACACACACCCTGCGAATAGTAATCTTGGGAGATGAGAACATCCAGACTGAACAGCTAACACCGCCGACTTAAAATAAAAAGAGGCTTTTCTTTTCTGCCCCTTCTTCAAATCCAAGCTAATACACTTTAGTGAATTACAAATTCAGCGATAAATATGTTGCTGTGAGAGATCGGGCGGATTTTATCGCTCTCGCTTCAAACTGTGAATGAAGGCGGGTGAGGGAGGGGGGGGGGTGTTCTATTTTGTCATGGAGAATGTTTTATAAACAGCGACTGAGCATGAAATGTGTGTACACGATTAGACTGCCATTTGTGATGGAGATGACATGATCAAGAAATCAATTCACTTTGGGTTTTGATTTTCCAGAAAGCTGTGAAATGACTGCTGTCGACTAGAATTCATGTATCATGGTATGGCTCATTATATTCCGATGGTGTATTAATTATGGCTATAGATAGAGAGCTCTGCTGTGAGCTGTAGCCCGGCTGCTGGGTGCCAGGGGGAGCTAGCCTGAGGAGGAAAGCTCTGCTTGTATCCACTCATCCCTCAGCTGACAGGCCTGCTCCAGGAGAAAAGGATTTCTCCGGATTGAGTGCCATTTTCTCTTCTTTAACAAGGAAATTAGTGTGTAAAGGAGATCTGTCAGGATAAAGTGCAGCTTGACTGCTGCCGCCCTCCCCTCCCTCTCTGTCTTTCTTTCCCGCCCTTCCCTCCTTTCCCCGTCCTGTAACTCGCTCTCCACCTCTCCTCCACTTTCTCTCCCTCTATCTGCCTCTCTCCTTTCTCTCCCTTCTCCCCCACTCAATGGCTCCCTCAGGGGATCTTCCTTGAGCATTAGCAGAACACATCCAATGTCCCAGCTACATGATTTCATGATATGATTTGTACCGGGGATTTGCGATAATCCGCAAATAAAGTTGAAAGTGAATGACTCTCAATAAAGAGACGCAGACAAGCAAAACCAGACCTTTTAAGATTTTCTTTATCTTTAATGGCATGAAAAATGAATTTGTTTTGCATTGGATCACAACAATTTTGCAGGGGCCTGAGTATGTTGTTCTGTCGTTGGCTTTTATGATCATGATTAATTCCTGCACAGGAACCTCACTGATATACATAATGCATCATTCGCTCATTTAAATGTTCAGTTCCTCTGCAGTAGCACAGAGCTCGGTAGCTCATTACACATTACCCATGTGTGCCTGGGAGTTGGAGTGTGCCAGCCACTCACTTGTAGTCACAGATACAGTAGCTGCTGCTTTGGCAGGATGTCGTCGATTGACATTGCGATTAAACTCAGGTGTCACCCGGACCACTCTTCATTCCCCGCGTGTTACTCCCTTTATTCTCGCGTCTCGACATCAGTGAGAACTAAGTTTTTTTTCCTACCTGCTGGAGATGGACAGGGGATGAGCCCTACTGGCACATTTTAATAAGTCTGCTTCAAAGGTGTCGGGTGAGGGAGAGAAAAAAATATCAAATCAAAACAGCCTGGGTTAATTTGAAATGTACTCTGCATCTGTGATGGGAAACAGCCTCACAGGTAAGTAAGGGAGACAATTAGGGAATATCCGTAAGTGCAGGAGCTGCATACTAAAAAACGCAAATCACTATTTCCCCATCTGGCCCCTACAGTGCCGAGAACTGCAGCTGAGGTCCGATTTCACCCGTCAATCACGGCCGCCTCGCTGTGGGGTGTGTGTCCTGGTGAGAGAACCTACCCCCAAGTCATTAGCACACACAGTCAAACTGTACTGAGAACTGCCCCGCGCCGCTCCGCTCGACACCGCGGTTTAAATATCCCCAGCCTGTGACAGGATCAGTTTAGCGATCTGTAGGATTGATCTCCTCTTTAAAGTTTTGCCTGAGGCGACTCTAATTGGGAACGAGGCTGCCTCCCACTCCCCTCTCTCCCTTAACTGTCAGTCTTGGCTTTGTTTACTGAGGACATGCCCAAACCTATTTACTCAATAATGAGGAGACGTGGTGGGGATGCTGCTGATCACATTGAGGCCCCCAGCGGGACGTCTGCATGCTGCGAAGGGCGGGAACATCATTTCAGACTTTCGAAGCTGGTGAAAGTTCGCCTACGTCGTCGCGGTGATGTAGAGCCGTGGAAAAATTTGTTCATGCTTGTTTTCACGTACAAGTCATATTCCTTGATTTCCAGAGCACTCTGTCTACGTCGGGGAATTGATTCTGTCATTTTTTTTCTGTGTCAAACCATGCAGTTCACTCAAATCTGAAATATAATAACGGTTAAAAGACGAGATGCTTGAGTACAAGTTGACAAAGCACTTAAGAGCCATTTTGCTCTTGTAAAATACCTTCTATGCGTTAATGCCATTCAGGAAGAATTACAATGAACCATTACCCCACTCTGAACACGTGAGGCATCACCGTGAAGTGGACCATTCATGACTGGAGTGCCCGGGCCTATTGGGCCTTCGAGGCGAATTCCTCTGATTCTCACTCTCATTTAGGTTGTTTTCATTTGCGCTGAATGACAAAGCCTTTGGTGTGGATGGCAAGGCTATAGAGTCCATTGATGCCCATTGGGATTATGAATGATGAAGTGGAGAGGCTGCCGCTATCACAGGGACACAACACTGCTCTTAATAGAAAAGCATTTAGAAAGGCAGCGGGGAGGAGGTGGCGGTGCTGGGGGCTCTCTGACACTCGACTGATAAGAGGCAGCTCTTCAGAGGTGGTAGTGTGTACAATGAAACACGCTGATGGGGATACAATGACACACATGTTGCGTCTGACAGGCGGTGATTTAGACGTGGGGGTAAAATAGAAGAAAAAAAACTGGATTCGAAAAAAAAAAAAAATGAATGTCATGATGCGATACCCCCGGTAGAGAATTTTCTGGCGATGCTGCTGGAGGATATTTCTACTTATTGGTTTGATTTGAGGGGAAATGCATTGTCATTGCTCATATTTGGCCCTGACAGATTGAAGAGGCACAGGGAGGAGGGAGAGAGAGAGTTAGCAGTGTAGTGGCACGGGGAGTGAAAGAGAGATATGCAGAAAGGGAGAGCTGTCAGTTTGAGGAATGAGTCTGATAAGAGGAAGGGACTCAGCAGATGGGCAGAAGAAACCGGCAGCACACTTCTCAATTAAACATGTAAATACCAAAAGGAGGCAGCGATGGAGACGAGGAAGTTAAATAAACACAACACCGTGCTGTGATTACAAGCTGGAAACACCAGCACCTTTGCCACTTTTATTTTTTTTTAGTTCCTGAAACTACTTTACTCGATCTAAACTTCTGCCTTTACCATATTATATATTCCATTTCCCTCCTTTTGGTTATTTCTTTTGTCATCTCCTGTGGCTAAATTGATTCATTACATTAAATTGAGTCAGATTCTTTGGGAAGTCGCACGCCCACCAGGAAATATTGTGATGGATCTAATTGAGCCATTCATCCATTTACTTTTGTTCCTTTGTTGCTATTCTATCAATTTTAATATTTTTTCTAATAATCGTTGTCCATCATTTTTACATACATGCCCCCCCACGCGCCACCCCCCCGACGCTCACCCTGCTGTGAACTACGGGGAGTATCTTAAATACTTCTGTAGGCAGTGTCCCTGACATTAATAACAATGAGCTTGGCATAACCACAGTACATTCTTAGGGAAGATTCACAGTTTGACATTCAGCCCAGATGCTATCGCGGGAGCCTCAGCGTTTAAGACCGCGGCGAAGACAGACATCTGTCACTTGTTACCTTTTGAAGTGAATGAGAGAGGGACGCAGGGAAAAACACGGTGGACAAAAGGCCATTCTGACCACAGACCCTCAGTGTTTACAAACGGAAAGAGAGAGTGACAGGAGAAACTCAAGATGAATGGATCGCTGCTGTTGATCTCGCCTCCTCATTCCATGTGCTAAGTTATTCCGTGGCTGCTGCCCCAGTGGGGGGTGCAGGGAAACAGGAAGTTGAGAGAGGCAGGCAGAGGCAGACAGAACGCCTCGAGGACTCTGGAGGAGCCGAGCGCTGCAGCCGGCATGGGAAAAAAAAACTTACTGTACACTTCTCTGTCCTGAGGTATCAAAAATTACAAATGTGAACATAATCCACATTTTAATGAGTGGATGATGCTATATTAAGGCAATATTTGCAATAGTGTTGATTTGTCACATCGAGGCAAGAACGCTCATTGCCTTAGCTTCTATTTGTGTAGAGTATAGTAGAAGAATAAAGCACTTTGCAAACCAAGTCCATATTTTTCACGTTTACACACGGACTCCGAAACTTTCACAGGTCATTAAAGTTTTTCGGAACAGGTTTGATTGGCTGCGTTTTTTCCGCATCTGTCAAAGATCTTCCAGGGAGTTGTCTGAACTGTCCGGGATCAGTTGGATCACAGGAATTTGTTTTTCCGTCTTTTTGATACGTGGTCTCAGTGCCGGTAGCTTCTCAACCTGGGCCGCTGACATCCCGAAATAGAACTTGGAAGCGATCGGGATAATTTCGCTGCTCGTTGATCAGAAGAGGAAATTCTCCTTGTTCCTGACGGCTTCTCAGGTTTGGATGGATCCAATGCAAGAAGTGAGAGGACCACGAAATCCTCCTCGGTGTTCGACTCCGTTTTATCTCCGACTGAGAATTTTCGGACAGAACAAAAATAATACAACGGACCGTACTCAGTGTGGGAGGTCTCTGTTTGTGACGATATTTATCGGATAATCAATTAAAAAAAGGCGTTTGAAAAATACGGACTTGGTGCGCAAGGACCTTAACTGTAAAGAAGTGCATTTTGATATAATTACTAGAACAATGGCCGTATTCATTTATCTTCTGTCATGTCTCCTCAGACCTGTTTCTATTTCAGGTTGCACGTCAAGTGAGAGCAGCTATATCTGGCTGGCAATTAAGCTGGTCCTGCCTCCCCTTGATGCTTGATTAGTCCGATTGATGGAGGAGGCCATATGTGGCGGTGTCAAAACTTGGCAGCCAGGCTCCATCCTCTCAAATGAGAGGCAGGCAATAAAGAGGCAGGCTGCCCAGAGTGGGTGCACGTACGCGAGGCCTACATGCGCCACGGTTTTGGGCTCCCTGATATGTTGCCTTTTCTCTGGGGGTCTCCGGGGCACTGACCACTCCAGCCAAGTTCTCGTCTGGGGGCAGAGGTGGCCACCGGCTCGGGGTGTCACCGCGCTGAACCCTCTGGGGCACGAGCTCCAGGCAAGAACTGGGGGGTGTGTGTCGGGAGGGGGGTGTGTTGGGGTGGTATGGGGGGGGGGTTGGGAGGTTTAGAAAGCTGAAAGATATGGCCCCCTTCCCAATCTCGCTCGGAGACAACAAAAAGGGAATGCTTGAGAAGGGGAAGCAGCGGGAGGAGAGCACAAAGACAAAGGCGCGGGCAAGGTCAGTCTAGCTAATGGGCCTGAGCCGTAGGCTGCCTGGGGCTAGGCACACTTCTGTTCTCTCTCGCACACTGGGCCTTCAAAGACCCTTCAGTCCACCCCTCTCCTTCTTTCCTCTCGTCCTCCATCTCTTCCACTCCTCGATTACTCTTTTCCCCACTTCCACTGGTGACACTTCCTCCCTTCAAAAGGTTCGGCACACAGGCCTTTTGAAAAAAACCATTTTCCATGAAACACGTCCCCGATACTCACTAGTATCAACAATTGTGATGCTAATGAATGATCATTCCTCCAAAACACAGCGTTTCCAAAATTATGGAGAGGTGTGTTTTTGAATTTAACCACGAGGAAGCGGAATTCTTCCGGGTTATCCACTGTCAGTGACCATCATTGGGTCCAAGGTGGGTCCCTGGAAGCGCTAAGAGGAACTGTTGGAAACGAGGAGGAGGAGGAGGAGGAGTGTTGTTGTCAGGTTGGCTGGCTGGCGTTGCTTGGCTCCACTCGAGGGCTCCTTTAATGTGCAGCGGAGTAGAATAAGTGAGTGGCTGTGGGCACCAGCTGAGCTCACTCTCGTCTTCGCCTGGTAGCTGAGGGGTGAGCCGCTGCCACCTGACACTGGGCACACGGCTCAGGGCTCCTCTTGGCAACGTGGCACAGCACACATGTCCCCTCATTTGGATGGAGATTCAGACACAACACACAAAAGCTTTACCCCCCCGGTCCTCCTCTGCCTCCTCCTCCCTTCCCTCACTCAGTCTCTCTTTTTTTTTTCCCCCTCCTGTTTTTTTTTCCTCTCCCCTTCCTTTAGTTTTTGATGGCATCATAATAATCTGGGTATCTTCTTGATCATGCCCCATGTTTTTTCTTTTCCTTTTTTTCCCCCTCATCTTCTAGGAGACGAGTTTGAAATTGCCTGCGTCAGGACTTTGCTAATTAAAGTCATACTTTCAAAAATGCCATAATAACTGTTAATTAGCTTGATGCTATTTTCAGCATAATTTGCTAATTAGTGGAAAACCTGTACAGCGTTTCTCTCTAATTACAGTATGGCTCCGCACGGCGCATCTGTGCCTTGACTCCAAATGATACCATTACAAAGTCCCGTATTACGCATTCTCTCAAAACAGTTAATTGCCTCCACAGATAGTGAGATACTTCAGTCAGCTGATTTTTATGGTAATAAATGGACAGGCACAGACACAAACCTCCCTGGTTCATATTTATGAAATATGAAAAAGGAAAACAACCTCCTTATGAGATGCACAGAGTTAGTTTGGAATATAATCTGGTTGGTTCTGTGATGATTTTGTGCGCTCATGCGTCGAGTTGCCGGGACTTTTAATGAAGTTTGATCTATTATATGTTATAACCTTGTGAGCGACGGAGCCGTAACGTTTGTAATTAAAGCGAGAGACGCAGACGGTAACGACATCTGCGTTATTAAAAGGTAGAAGCGCAGCTCTGATGGATTGCATCTTCTGGGGTGGTTGCCATGTAAATACAAGTAGCTCCATAATGTGGCCATGCCACAGCTTATTACTGGGAATGTAACTACCTCGTCGCCCCTCCAGTTATTTTCATGTAGTCTAGCAGGGGGGAGAGAAATATGGACATGACCACAGGTTGACCCTAATACATGTGTATACGAGACACAAATTATGAGTCATTAAGTGTGGTGAGGAGCGTGATTGGCATGACCTCTGACCCTGGGACAGCAGCTGTGCCCATCCTCCGCCTTGCCCCGCTTTTTGACAGCAACCAGTCTGACAGGGCTAGCATCGGCGCCGGCTAATTAATGCACCACTTCAGAGACCCTTTCATTTATGGCTTCTGAAAGGCATTATTAAATTAATTAAACCACCAAGAGTTAGTCATTATGAAATCAGGAGGTTTACATGGATGACAGCGTTTATGAATTAAACATCCCCAAAGTTCCTCGCAGGAGATACCCCGAGCTGCGTGCGGGTACCTAGCGCGACAGATGTTTGCCCCCCCTTCCTCCAGCTAACCTGTATTGCAAGCGATTTAGGTCTCATTTGGGGGTTTGGAAACTGAAAGCAGGAGAGAAAGAGGTTCAGGGTAGCTAATGAGCAGAGAAAGAGAGGGGGAAAGGAGGTCACCAGCTCTGTTCATCTGTAGACAGTGCAGATGGTTGTGTTTTATACAGTACAACAATGGCGTTACATCAATTTGTTGATCGCTAATAGATAGCTACTCTCAGATGAATTGCCGACTGGGATCAGTTGTCTGTGGGTTTTAGCGGAGAACTCTACATTTATAGCCTGGAAACATTTAGAAAAAGCCGTGTGCTGTTTTTAACTCATCATGTGATGTGAGAACTACAAATGGTTCACGAGATAAATCCCATAAAGTTGGGCTTAGCTGGAGAGCAGAGGGCAGAGATGAGTGGCTCACTCAGGAGCCTCGACGATAGACTCCTTTTCATCTGCGGACTGAGATTCGCAGATTATCTCAAGAGGCTCTCTATCTCTGTCCTCGTCTCCAGTTCTCCTTTTTCTGTTTCTCCACCCTCCCTCTCTCGCCCCTCGATTCAGGAAGTTTGCCAGCTACTGTCTTTGTTTACAATGCCAAGGGAAAATGTCAGAGCCGTTGAGAAAAATATCCTTAGAATCTTTTTTTTTTTCATCTTCTTAATCTAACAGTTTACTGAACTTGATAAGTGTCCTATCAACATGCTAATCAAATTACTTCGGAACCAAAATTGACAGTTTTCATTAATTATACAAGATTATTCTAATTGCAATTCAAATTTATTCATTCCGAACAGAAGGTATTCAGTAATATTTTACAAAATTTGCATATTAAATGGAGGGAGTTGTGCATTATGCATGGTAATGTATGCACAGTTTCTTATTTTTAACTTCACGGCCATATGTGGTGTCGTTGTAGGAGCAGGTGAAAAGTCTAAGTGTGTTTAATTTGCTTGACAAACATTCGGCTGGAGCTTGTCAAGGGGAGTATTGTGAATGCCAATCTTTATTCCCTCTTTATTGATTACCCCAAACTCCCAACATCTGGAGGTAAATGGCACTGAGAGAGATGAACTGAATCATGGGATTAGTACCTTCAATGACTGAATCACTATCAATTACTTCAATAGCATAATTCAAGTGCGCCGCATAAAAGCTACAGTACCTCGGTTTGAGCCAGGATTAATATTGCAATTTAACGTAACAATGGAAGCATGGGAACGATATGGATGGTGTCCAACTTTTCCACATTGATGTCATAAAGCTAATGCCGTTATCTAAATACGAATGTATTTAATTCCTAATTTAGGCTTTGTTTGTAAAATGAAAAGGCTCAACGCATTAGGCACATGTTTTAAAAGGTAATGGATTCTGTGAGTAAAACAACCTTATTTATTCACTGAGACGCAAAACCCCCAATTTGCTCTTTGTTTTTATTTCCTAGAGCGGGCAGTGAAGTGCAAACAGCTTACTGGGAAGCTGTTTACTACTGTATATGACAAAGGGTGTGCGCGAATGCATGTGTGCGTGCGCGCGTGTGTGTTTATAGGGGAAGGGGGCGGAGGGGGGGGTGGCTCTTCCAGCTCCACAGGCAAGGTCTTGTGTTGTAATGTAAGCGTAATAATTATCAAACAGCATCGGGGGCTCTGGGTACGGGCTTTAACAGGGGGAGAGCATGTTTGATATGTAGAATCAGCCCATAGTGCATCCATAGAGGGTGACTAAATCGCACGGTTCATGGATCACATTAGTATTGCTCTGCATCCACCCTCACACTATAGGTGATTTCCATTTAGACACACATTTCCACATGAAGATAAATATGACTTGAATCGTAATTTCCCTGAAGTAAATATAATACAAATACAACATAATACAGTGTCAGGCCGGGCAGGCTAATAGATTACTAGCGTGTTTTCCATTTGTATGGTAAGTGGTGAACCTAGGTGGTAGTCTGGCGAGTAACAAATTGAATGTTTAATCCATCTCAGTGCAGATTGAGGGTATCAGAAAGATCGGTGGTCGTATGAGTTCTCCTGTGACTTGTAGTATATTAGATATTTTTGCTCTTTAGGGGTTTGAGAAAATGTTGGATTAACAGGAGGTGCAAAGTGGTAGATAAATGCAACGTCTTATCTGTTCTGAAGTTGTCTGTTATTTTTCAAAAAGGTGTTTGGGTTTGACGTGGAGTATTTCCAGTCACTCAGCGGCGTTATCGCCGATGTCGGATTAAAAAAACACGAGCTCTGTTTGACTTAGATAGTCACACGTTAATTTATAACTTTTAATCATAGAATTATACATTGTATTTTATATTACAATACTGAATTATTAAATTGACGCTTGAGCACCAATTAAGTCATTAAGTTCTCCCGTCTATGCTAGAGCTGTAATTGTGCATAATAGGTTAAAATATTTATATATATATATATACGCTTATATAAGATATACATCCTAGACTGTTACCAAACATTCCCAAAGTACATATTTAATTCTTCAATAAATGTTTGCTCTGGCATTTTGGAGAGGCAAGATTAGCGTCCGCCACACAGCATCTCATATAAAGTGTGACAAATTGATATTTTTATATAGCTTAATCTGTTTACTATGATGTTTATGCGAGGAATTATTACAAACTAATTAAAGAAATCACTTTGATGTAATTAGTCAGATTTCAGGAAGCTCATTAGTAGTAATTTGCATGAAAAATAAGCCCTGTAGTGGTGCTTAGACCCAGCTATTCGATCTGCGCTTTATCTGGTTACACATCAACCCCCATTGTTTGTTGTTTGAGGCTGTCTGAAGTGGCCCACAATATTTTCAGTCATTGCCCCGAGAAGCGGTGGGGCGTCTTTCAACAGATACCTCCCCTAAAGCAAGTCAACCTGTATGTGGAGGCAGACACACGCTCCTGTGTACATAAGGCAGGAGGAGCGAGCGGCAAAACACTGTCTATTTATCTGTCAGGTTCCTGACAAAGAACTGAGCTGACAAGTCAGGGTTTCCCTCAGCAGAGCGGGGGGGCTTTATTCACCGTACTTACATGCCCAGTCTATGCCCAGAGACTCATGTTATTTGCAAATCACACTCTTTGAAAACGCACAAACGGGGCGAGACATGCCACGCTACGGGTTTGTCAGCTGCCTTCACAACAGCTAGCTGTATCGCTAACAGTGTGCGGTTCGGTAAGGAAGCAGCTTTCTCTTAGCATTTGCCTCGCTGTCACTTTTTTTCCAACACATGTGATCTGTGTCTTCATGCTTGGGGTCTCTCCCTCTCCCTCAGAGGGTTGCCATCTTCCCTTTGGACTGACAAATAAAACACCTACACTCACTGCTGAAATAAAGAAAAAGGAAGAAGAAGAAGAAAAAAAAAAACAGGGAATAAATTACATCAGTCTCTGCAGAGGAAGATCTCCCAGAGACGAGTATATATATTATCTTCATAAAATTTAATATAAGGAGCAGTGATGATTTAGAATAAAAACCGCTTTTTTTTTTCAAATGTATTTTTTTTTCTCAGGCTACCTCAGTAAGAGGGGTTCAAAAAAGCTGCTACAAAAACAGGACCTGTTTATTCTCGGTACCCGTTTCCCACCGCGGACGAAATCCTTCCCTAAACATCCGGACAGAGAGGCACTTGTGTGGCGCTGATGTCACAGACCTACCTGGCCTCCCTCTCACAAAAGCTAAGGTATCATTAGCTTGGCGCACACAATGGCCATTCAACCGAGCCACAGCGCTCCTCAGGACCAGGGAACAATGTTATTTTTTGTCTCAGAATTATAAAGACAGAGTTTTGCAGGAAACCTGACAGACAAAACCCTTTAGAGGTAAATGCTCCAGGCGGCTTTTGGGTTTAATCTTTTCCCATTAGCATTTCTCCCCCACCCTCCTTGCTCCCACACAAAGACCATATTTACAGGGTCAAAAGTAAAGCTTCAAAGTCTCTGGGGACTTCTTTTTGTGAAAATCTTTACTATATTTGACAACTCTTTTTCTGCTTTTAATTTTATTTTCTCCTGATGGATCTCATATGGTCCACTTCATAGTTAAATAAGATCATATGTGGGTTTATTTGTTTAATGTATTATGAAAAGCATTTCCCCCCCCCACAGGAGAATAACAAAACGGAACAAGACATCGAACACACTCGCTCACCCTTAACCAAATATTGTGAGGAGCAAGCATATTAAAAATTATTAACCCACAATGCAGGGGTTTATATAATAGTTATATTGTCAACAATACAACAGCAATGCTAAGGGTTCATATGTGCTACCTTTGTGTGTGTGTGTGCACACATTCACTTATGCTTGTATGTGTGTGTGTGTGTGAGAGAGAGAGTGTGTGTATGTGTGTGTGACTCCATGTGTGTGATTCATTCCAGGGCAGTTTTAGTCCTTATAAAATATTCATTTTGGTTGTGCAGGGCCCTGTAATTGCCATCTCTCACCCTGAATTATTTATACCTCGCACAGACTGACAAAGCTTTGCCATACGGCCCCAGATGAATCAGAAAGCAGCCATCTCTGCTGCCAACAGCACTGGGCTTTCACACAAATATGGCAGCCACGTCTCTCTGCCTGGCCTCTCTTAATTTGACATTTTCTTTTTCCCCCTGCCTTTGTCCTAGGTGCACAGAAAGGTTACCTGTTAGCTTTAAGCACCGACCTGCTCTCTGTCTTTCTGTCTCTATCCCCCCCCTGCCTACATGACAGTCCACAGTGGGTGTTTCTTTTCCCCTCTTTCTCCCCCCCCTCTTCTGAGAACACGTTAATGTGGCGGCCATGTCAGAGTGGCTGCCTCATGTTTTATGATGACTGACCAGTCCTGACAGCCACTTTAGATGTATGTATTATACATTAGTAATAATATGATGTAGAAATACACACATACATTTGAGCATGCATGGACAGAGAGCAAAACCACTGACTCACGGACCTAGGTGTAACACACACACATGCAAATAAGCCCCCACCGGCCGGCTAGATCCAGCATGGCTGTCGGTAAACGGTCAAAGCCCCCCCGCTGGCCTTCCCTGAGCAGCTGCGTTCCCTTGCGTCCTGCCTGGGTCGAATCACTCCAAGGTGCCACGGGAGTGAGACAGCGCTGTATGGCTCTCATTGTAGCTCAGGGGCCTTCCAGAACCCCACGTCCAACACCCTAAATACAACTATTCACCCACGCCAGTAACTCCGACATATGCTTATCTTCCATCTCACTAGTGCAGGGAGGTGCTGACTGGTATTTCCTCAAGGCCCCGAGCTCCAATGCTGACCAGTAATCAAAGCACCATATTTCTCCTCCTGCGCAAAAACAACCTGGAGATACCCCTCTGCCGTCCAGCTGGCCAGCAGAGTAAATATTCCCCAGAAGCGTATTGTTGATGTACGTGATTATTTTCGTAATGTCAGCAGCCCTCATGACTGACATCGTTGAGACTGTCATGGCCATTATCAGCAATCATCATCATATGAGTTTTATATGATTCAATAATATTTATGAACTCCAGTTTGGATGTAGATGATGTTGGCTCCACAGCGGCAACCCTCCGTGTTTGATTCGCTGTTTACAACGGGGCCTGCGCAAGACAAAACAACGCAGAATTATTTATGTTTGGTGTCTTATTATATTGTGTTCAAAGTCCTGGTAGAGAAAAGCCGTATTCGGAGTAAAACAAAGAACAGCGTGCAACAGCACACAGCCTCAGCAGTATCTGGATGTGAGGGGATGGGAGAGGCAGAGAGAAAGCTCGGGGCTAAACATGCAGTATGTGGCGGGCTGGAGCTAAAAGCTGCATAACGCATACATCCCTAGTCCACCGTTAGCAAGTGATGGATAGTTAGCAGGAGCTCAGAGTTTCCGTCTAATCTGTTACAGTAAACCTGTGCCAAAGCCTGAAGGGAATCAGTGGGGGCTAGCTAGGAGTGGGTTTGACGTGAAACCATTTGTGAAGACGAGCGATTCTCTTAAGTAAGAAACTAACAGTGTCCGGAGAGAGAGAGAGGGAGAGAGCGAGCGAGACAGGAGGTGAGGAGAATGAGTGAGAGTACAAGAGAGAGGAGGAGGAGGAGGAAGAGATACCATAATGAGTCCTGTAGCCATGGAGTAAATGAAGAGGGATTGACAGAGTGAGGGATCCTCAAGTGAAATAATGTCAATGCCACTCTGCCCATTAGAGAGAAAGGGGGGATGGTGGAGGAGAGGGTAAAGAGGGATGAATGGAGGGACACAGCTACATCTTAGGGTGCAGAGGAAGCACATAAATTATTTGTGACACCTCCGCAACACGCACACACACACACACCACTAACAAAAATATGAAATATGAAACAACAAAATGAAATGACAATAGCAGCTGGAAAAATAAAGAAATAAAAACAAAATATAGGCCTTGGAAATACTCAATAAATTCTGCCAGACATGTAGTTGGGATATTTGATGTCAAACACTAATAATCACAGTGACATCTGCCTTGCTTGCTCTCGGAGGAAATGGGCAGGAGCCCGTGAGTGGAAGGGGTTAATCTCCCAAACCCAATAAGGTTGGATAGTGAGGCACTTGTTCCCTGATAAAGAAGTGATAGGATCTGTGGGTCTGGTCCCTCGGTGCTTGTACAGGGGTAGAGCAAATATTGTTAATGTGCTGTGGTTTACTTCAGCTAAGGCGAGAAAAACAGCTCTGCTTGACGAGAGAAGACAGCGGCGAGCCAGAGTACGTCGGCAGCGGCCGGGCGGCTCGGCTCGGCCTCCCAGGGACTTCCCTGGCACATACACGCGAGCCCACTCAGTTGCATAAATAAGTGTACGTGGAAGATTAAGATCTATAAGTGTCTCTATTTCTCTTTTTACCTGCTCCGCCTTGTCACAACAGGGATCTGAATGCAGTTCAGTGGAGTGCCTAATAACTGGAGCAGTAGGTAGGGGAGGCAGGAGGCTTGACATTAAGACCCCGGCGTTTTGGAAATCCGATATGCTATTGACCCGTGTACTACTATCTCAGCGTAGAGATCTGGTGTCAGCAGATTGTAGTCTGGTGTTGGGAGCCGTTTCTTACAGGGCTCCTATAACAGGGGCCCATTGAGTCTGGGAGGCAGCTGGGGCCTGATGGGCTGGAGCTGGTTGGTGATCGATACTCACCGCCCCGCAACGGATGACCTCACTGTCATGGCTGCCGGCTGTGGACACTGCATGCTAGTCATTAGTGCCGGGGCACCAATCAGGAGCTTAGACTTGTCAATACCTGACTCTTACGGATACTGTGGCCATCTGTCAGTGTATTGTGTAACGGCCTAAACAAATGTTGGGGAGCCCTTTTGTACAATACGAACAAGGTGTGCTGTTAAGCAACAAAAAAATACACCCACAAGGAGGTATTTCAAAAAGTCCAATTCTTAACTTTTTTATAACACGTCATTAAAAATAATAAAAATCAAAAAAAATGAATGGATAAAAACAGGAGTGGACTTGACAGGCCAGCTAGCCTCCAGTGTCGATGGAGCCTTCTTAATAATACAACATTATCCTTATTTGCCCTCTTCACTCAAATCAAAGGGATGGACATTTATGCATGAGTGACATCAACCCGGCAATTAAGTTGGCCATTTAAATGAGAGAGGGCCTTCCTCACCTCGTCTGTTTGTTTTTTTCCCTCTCTCTCTCTTCTTTTTTTTTCTGTCCCCCCTCCGTTTGATGATGGGAGAGGGTGAGCTAGAATTAGGGCGATGGGTCTTCCTTTGAGTGTCAGCCTAAAATGATCAGAGTAAAGATAAGAGGGTCTAGCAGCCCTCAAATCAGTCAAAGTGCCAAAGTCGGCCTTTTTCTCCTCAATTACCGGGTCTGTGAAGCCAGGGAGTGGAAGGCGCAGAGCCTGCTGCATTACTAAAGAGACAATCTATTTCCCCTTTGACCAGAGGGAGAGAAATCATTATGGCATGATTAGTAGCTTCGGCAGTGGGCGAGCATGGAGGTACCACGGCAGAATCGTATTAATTGCCACGGACCGGGGCATGAGCAGGATTGTTTTAGCGTTGATTTGTGGACCTGTATGACGAGCTGTCGGAGATAAAAGCCGGTGTCAGGTCTTAGTTATACTGGCAGACTTCGGGCACGCAGACAGAAAGAGTTGATGTCAAAATGAGCTTCCGTGGCTGCCCTGGAAGTCTTCCTCTATATGCCTGTCGATGTCTTCCTCTTTGTCTTTCTTCACACTTCATAGTTTTCCTTTACGCCTCCTACTATCCCTCCCTCCACTCCCCCATTCCCTCAGATGGACTACACCCCACCCCTCCCTTACCCTCGTCTCTCTCCCTCTCTCCCTCTCTCTCTCTCTCCTCCAACTGATAGCTGCCTTGGCCGATTATTTCATCCATTGCGGTCCACTGAGAGCCTCCTCTCCCGGCTTTGGAAGAGCTTTAATTAGCCATGTTAATATCCCCTTCATTGGCCTTAATATCACTCAACACCTTCCTCCATCTCAGCGGCCACCAGGGTCCCCCTGTCCTGTCAGAACAGCTGATTATTGAGAAGGATAGCTTTAATCAAACCTAATTGCAGTTCATTCTTTCTCTCTATCCCCCTTTGCCCTCCATTGCCAACATCTAATGGCAGCGACGACTTGATATCCCATTAAAAAACAATTAAACAACCTCCTTTTGTCTCCGTGCGTGCCAAAACACCAGCGCAAACTTCTGTAGATATTTAAGAAGTAAAACAGAGAGAGAGGGGCCTTGTCTTAATTGCTCTCCTTTTCACCAAGGACCAATTTGCACCGTGCTCATGGAGAATCTTAACCAACTCAAATGTAATGGATGCTATAGCACTGCCACTGTTGTGGACTATGAAAATTAAGCTTATCTTTTTAGCGGAGAAAGTGCGCTTAATTGCTTTCATAACAGTAAACATAAAGGAGCTGCTTTATGATGGCGTGGGCACTCGGCTTCTCGTGTTTATTGTTTCTTAACTTTTGGTTTCACTGGGGTGGGAGCAGTGTGTAAAAGCTTTAAAGTGTCTGAGAAGAGACACAAGACTAACTCTGGAAGTAATGTCTTTCTTTTATGAAGTCCACGTATTGCCTGGGAAATGTATTCCGTCTCTTGTTTTGACATACAGTAAATTGTCTACCAATGGGCAATGCGTGTACGTACACAGGCTCACACACGCGCGCACACGCCCCCCCCAGTGTGTGGACGCACGTGCACACACACACACACTGGCCGTACCCAATCTGTATGAGAGGCGACAGACAAATAAAAGTCGTATTTCAGGTCTGCTTTCCGCAGATGTCTGCTGCTCTACATTATGACTCTTTGGGGAAATAAAAACAGGGTCAGGGAATTAGAGTACATAATGGTCATTTTGATGATCAGCCAACAGATGCAACCCGAAAACACAGCGAACACAATCAAGCGAAATGCACTAATGACAAGTCAGGTTTTTTATGGCCTCACCGCACACCGACAGGCAATCAGCATTCTGGCATGGGTTAAAACGCCTTTTATTGATGTCCGAGCCAAAGCTCTTTGGATGTGGAGTGAAAATATTTTCTCACCTCTCCTCTCCCTCCTGGGCCCTCGGTGAAGCCCAAGGTATAGGAGTCTATCGAAGAACGCTTCCAAATGACCAGTGCATGTGTTAATGTGGCCGGGGTTAGAGGGGTCAGTTCAGACTCTGATTTATGGCCTGGCCAGGATCCCAGTGGGCGAACGAGAAGTCTTAAGTGTTGTGCGAGCGTCCTCGCAGGCAGGCCACACAAGCCACTGTATTTAGCTGAATGAAATGGCCGTGCAATCTATGGTGCAATCTATGGTAATCAAATGAGCCGCTGTGATTCAGCGAGCCAAGTTCGCCTGACAATGGAGACCACAGTGTTGCATATAGTAATGCTAGTGCAATGTGATGAAAAATAAATATAACTGCGTGGTATTTATAATGAATCAGAGAAAGCAAAGGAACAATCAGCCATGATTCTGTGGGGAGAATTTGCAGAAACAACAAGTCGATTTCATTGTTTACTCTGGGTGGTTGTGTAAGATTTTTTACACAATAGGCAACATCTGAAACAATTTTTCTTTGGGGCCTTGTTGTTAATCTTCCTCTCTTTAACTATTTTATGTCTGCGAGACCACAGCGCACACGTGCAGCCCTCCATCCCGGGCGTTTATCGTTAGATTTAGCGAGACCTGGGAGGAAGCGGCTGAGAAAGGCAGCTCACAAACTAACCAAGCCCAGATCTCACTCAGACGTGACATTTGTTCAGAGACGATTAGCCAGGTTGTAATTTGTGGCATAATTGCCTCACCCACCCACAAGTGCATGGGTGTGTGTATGCGTGTCTGTGTGTGTGTGTGGCATACGGCAGTCCCAGGAGTGTCCGCCTAATTGCCTGACAGGACTATAAGTTTTGTGGCGCGCTCTCACCTTGTTAGGTCCTTTATCCCTGATGCTCTTCAAACAAGACCTGGTCACAGGTGGGCCTCATTTGCTTCCCTATTGAACAGGAGAACTTTAATTGCACAGGGGGTGTCCTGGGATTAAAGAGGTGGGTGGAATATCAAGTGACTTCCTGTGTGTTAGTGGCAGATGGGTGTTGGGAAAGACCCGTGAACTCAGGTGAGGGGATGAGATGACAAAGAGACTGATGCTCCTGATTTTTGAAGGAATATTAAACAGCGCGACGTCGCCAAAACCGAAACGCTGTAACGTCACGTTTGTTTCTGACTGAGTGCGTGGATGGATCAGACGTGCGAGTGTGGAGGAGATGTTTATTTAAATATTCTGTCTATAACAATTACGCTTTAAAAGGTGTAATTAACGTGTTTTTTCCCCTCTTGTTTTGTCTCCTCTCTTCCAGATTCTTCCTAAAGTTCTTCCTCAAGTGCAATCAGAACTGTCTGAAGAATGCAGGGAATCCACGAGATATGCGCAGATTCCAGGTGACTGAAATCTATTTCACACATCTGTCTTTTTCTGTCTGTGTTTTGCAGAAACACACACACACACATGCACAGGTGTATAAACGCACAACTGCGCTTCACTCAAGTCAGCTCAACGCACATTCACATATGTATACGATTGTATTATTGGCACGTGAGGAGGCAAAATCCCGGGGAAAGTGGGAAAGCGAGGGATATTTTTTTTGTCCTGTGCGCTCTGGACAGAATATTTATTAGGGAGTAGCATCTGACACAAATAAGGATATAGGATTTAAGAGTGCCATCAATTGTGTTCCTGACAGCTTTCCGAGCCTGAGCGCAGAGGGGAGGACGATCCAACCACATGTAACAACAGTGTTAACTCAGAATCTGTCTGGCAGCGGAAACGCATACCTTCTTATACACACATATGCGCCGGCACGCACACACACGGACACACACACATATGGATGCATGCACACATACACGCTAGCAGCGCATATATTTGCTTTGTCTATATCCCTCACTCATTCTTACCCACATATGCATACACTTAAAGTCACACACGCATTTCTCAGCGTAGCTAGGGAAAACCCATCGTAAGCCATCTGAAAACCATCATTACCGCAGGCTCGCAAAATTCGGGCGATTTACACCGAGAGGACATGACCGTTGAACACTTTTACTGCTTCTTTAACCCTCTCGCTTCTAATGTGTCAAGTAGTTGAGCCTTGAAATTATTGAACCCCCCCCCCCCCCCGCTGATCCATTTATCCAACCATCCATCCAGCCCGCCCCTAGACATTTTCACCGCAAGTGGCCCGCTAGGTCAAGGTGAGAGAGGGAGAGTTTAGTGTGATTTGTCCGATCAGGATTCCCACAGACTATAGGAGGGCGTCCGTCAGCTGCTCTGTGATCGACACGCCAGCCGAAGCCTCCTTCCACCAGGAGGAAGCCCGGACATGAAACAGGACAAGACAGGGGTGTCCCCTCCTGATGTCACCACCATCAGACCTCCCCTGCCTCCACACATCTCCCCCCCTCAGGGTGAATGTGGAGTGATGCGTGACAGCCACCAAGAGGCTCCTCACCTCTCACTCCCATGTGTCAGAAGGAATGCCAGAACTAAGTCGTAGCATCTGACTTTTAACTCCCCACCCCCGTTGTTTCGCTAAAACAATTCACATTAAAACAACCAGTTTTTTTCCATTTTTGCTGACGACCATCCCCTTGTCCGCAGTCCAACAGTTAGTAAGCCGTTTTTTCCTCCAGATAGATTTCCCAGATGCTCCAGAAAAGGTGTTTCTCTGGCCAGGGCTGTGTATTCTGCATGCCTTCCACTCCACTTATTACCCCCAAAAACCAGCTGGAGGCCAGAGAGGGCCCAATCCATCATCCTCAGCTTGGCCCAGCTCTGAACCTGCTCACAAGAATGGAGCTCTTTCACTTCCCCTTCTCCACCCCCCCCGAGTCTCCCCCCCCGCCCCACACACCCTTCCCAAACCAACCAGAGAGAAAAAAAAAAAAAAAGCGCCCCCCTAAAATTCCACTGCTACACCGAGGTCACTCACCGGCGAAGCCAACCTGAGAGGGGCTCTGTGTTTCCGGCTCTGAAACACTTTGGCCATTCACACGCCGGCTCACTGTTTGGAGATGTGGTGGCCGCAAAAAAACAACAACAAAAATAAGCATTATGAAATATGGAGTGTGGCTTGGAATCGGATCCTGGTAAAATGTTTGTTGAGTGATGGGGATGGAATATACGGCGCAGCTGGTAATGACTCCAGTAATATTTTAAAAGGGAGGCCTTCCGTCCTCAAATAGACGGACGAGCCTGATCAATAATTCTGAGACTCAGCGAGGACAACAGTTGGGAGAGTGGGTGAACGGATATGGTATTTTAGCGATTTGAAAAGTCAATTAGCCGTACACAAATGCGCAGCGCTGGAAAGCAAAATCAAAATGGCCGAGAAGCAGGGTAACTGTAATGCGATACGTCCGAAGAGAACAACCACTCCACCAGGGTTTGACGATAGGGATCGATAGTGCACAGACGCATCTGGACACAAGCTCCTCTGTACCCCGGCACACCAGTTGGGATACTTGTGCAGCTACATGTCTGGCATGTTGTGTGTTTTCTCTTTTACGACATGCTTAATCACAATCTTCACCTTCACTCTTGTTGCAGGTTGTCGTATCGACGACCGTCAATGTGGACGGCCACGTCCTGGCTGTCTCCGACAACATGTTCGTACACAACAACTCCAAGCACGGGCGAAGGGCTCGCAGACTCGACCCTTCAGAAGGTACGCCTCCTTATCTGGAGTATGGTAGGCACATTTCTACATATTATGATTTGCCACGCTCCTTTTTCTTTTAGTTCCTCTCAGACATCCCATATTTTTAACTTTTAAAACTTTTTTTTTAAACCAAATGCCTACCATAGCTGCCTCTAGTTCCTTCTACTCTTTTGTTCCTCCATCACTCTCATTTTCTAAAGACTTTTTAAGTTGCTTTTTGCCTCTCTCATACTTGCTGCCTTTTTTCTTGACTGGAAAAAGTATGCATTCCTCAGAATCATTTCGATATCACTAATGATGGTGATGATAACGCTCTGATTTGTGATTTAAAAAAATATATAAACCACTTCCAGTCTGCTAATGCACCTACATTTGTCCTAAAAGCCGCTGTGAAACATGATCAAATTGCGAAAGAATTTGGCTGTGAGGTCAATTTCCTGTCATTGGGCTCTGCAGTGTTAGCTGTGAGAGAGCTGAAACAGGGGGAGGAAGGAGAACGAGAGACAGGGAGAAGGGGGGTGTAGTTGATGGTGTGTGTGTGTGTGTGTGCGTGTAGGTGGAGGGGTGGGGGGGTTGGGGGGGTGCGCTATGAGAAAAACAGAACTTACTGTTTTTCCTCCAACTGATTCCATATGATAGACTGATTGCCTGCTCAGCCAAAAAAGAGAGAAAAGACGGACCACCAAACCATGGGAAATCCAAAAAGTAAAATGCGCCAAACATAACCCTGTGACCCTGGTGGCCTCCGCTCACAGATGGGAGCACACGCAGCTGAAAGATTGTTTTCGAAAAAAAAGAAAAAGAATAAGAAGGAAAGAACTGACTTGGGCCAATTGTGCAAATTGCTTATCTTCAGATTTCAAGAGCCAATTATGGCTGGGCAAACAGTTTATATACACCACTGACTAAAACAAGCTTCTCTACACATTAATGGGCATTAATGGTTCTATCACCAAAAGCAAATGTAATGTTTAATACAACAACGACTAATAAAAAAAAAAGAAAAAAAAAATTACACGACTAGACAATTAATATATCTCCGTGCTCTCTAGTCCTAGTGGGGGAAAAGCTAATCTATTTGTTTTTGTCTTTATTAATGACTCCTCTACTGGAGAACAAAATCAAATAATTAAAGTCCTGCCCGGAGCACCAAAGTCATTATGTTCGCTGACGTTCTGTTTGTGTGTTTCACGTTTATGACACGATAGGTGTGGATCGCCTAGCAACCAGTTTCTTAATGAGGAGAGCAATTAAAGAGGTTGAGCCCTTGCCTCCATGTTCCCCCACTCCCACGAGACCGCCAGGGTTTTGTGTATGTGTGTGTGTGTGTCAATGTATGTGTGTGTGTGTGTGTGTGTGTGCCTGTGTTCTTTACAGGTTACCCCAACCCATCCTTTTCTTCCTCTCCTCACCACACTCTTCAAAGCATCCGAGTGACGCCGTGTAAAGCGAGAAAAAGACGCTATTGTCACCCGCCCAGTTGAACATGTCTTTGTCTAATAACTTTAAAAACACCTTCCCTCTGCCAAAGCCTTTTTTTTTGTTTTCCTCCCCTGCCTCCCTGCGTGACTCCAGCTCCGTAACTAATTTAACATGCATCAACAGCGATCGCTCGCTTTGTTTGATTCACCTTCTAATAAACAGAGGTGTGACACACGAGAAAGGCCGCTCACTAAAAAACAAAGTAACGGCAGCCTCTTCCTGCGTGTAGCACTCTGACAACTCGCGGGCAGACGGACGGCGTGCTTTAAATTAGCAACACATTCTTCCTCAGGAGTTCACCGGGCGAGAAGCCTCAGATATGTGACTGACTGACGGAGGCATCCTTCCTCTCAGCTTTCACTGCACTCGCAGAACAATCGCTGCCTTGCATTGATCAAGACGTGCTGCCCCCTATTGGTGCGCAGGCGGGACAGCCCTCCCTTCGGATGACAGACCGAATCCCCACCATGTGACATTTTTGTTCACTTGTGTGGATTGTCACACAACAAGCATATTATGCATTCAGACACGGATGTGCTTTGTGGTGGCCTGTCACTCAAACATGTATAGATTCAGGCTCAAAGGTGCATAAACATGCTCACAAATAGTCAAGTCTTTCACACACACGCAGCATCACCCCCCACACACACAAACGGCACGGCACCGGCACACACACGCCTCTCTCTCCCTCTCTTTTTCCTCACTGTCACACACACACACACACACACACACGTTCCTTAGCTCAGTTCCACCATTATAGAGCCCCAGACAATATAGGAGACTCAGCATAGAGCCTGCAGCGCCTGCCTCATTTGCATGCCAAGTGGCTGTAATGCTGTTAGGGTTTATGCAATAAAGACAAGTGAATCCAGACTGCTGGGCCTAAGAGGAAGAAAGAGAGGGAGGAGAGAAGGGGGGAAAAGGAGAGGAGGAAAGGAGAAAGAGAAGGGGAGACTATGGGCGAGAGAGGTTGAGAGTGAGCGAGAGGCAGTGAGAGCGAGAGAGCGAGAGAGAGAGAGAGAGAGAGTCAAAGGGAACAGATGGCCCAGGGAGAGGTAAAAGGTATAATCCCATCAGCTGCACTATCAACCGACCATCTGGACATCCCACAGCACAATTACAACACATTTCAGCAGGCAGAACAAAGGACGGCTTCGCGGGGCCACATCAGACCTGTTTGAGTGTCACAATACGAGAGCCGGGACCTCCTCCGCTCAGATCTCAGATCGGTTTTGACGTCCTCTACTACAACCAACCCCTGAGCAGAGAGGAGAAAGATTAGGACGGATCACAGATCAGCTGCCCCGGGTCGTTACACGGCGTTTGACGACCGAGAGATAAACTCACGCCCGCAGACAAATAGATAAGGAGACACGTCGTCACAGAGGAGAAACATGACTTATGAATTCCCCAAATCGTCTGTGGACCAAAGTTTGCGTATAGACTCGGTGATGCAACACTCGGGCCCCGACTCTTTGCATCCTCATCCGTCCTCATGATGCCTATCATCTGCTGAGGGGTGGGCATTGTGCGTGTCTGTCATCAGATCGCCTGTGCTGACTGTGTAATCCACTTCTCCACGGTCCCCATTCAGCACATGCTCCCCTCTCTGTCTGTGCATTGAGACATATGCAAATTTCCCGGCAGAAGGCTGGACGGCTTAGGGCCTCAGTTGCTGCCTCTCCATGGGTCTTTCTGTGTGTGGGAGGGGGCACTGGGATTTCCGAGGTGTATGTGTGTGTGTGTGTGTCTGTGTGCGCCCGTGTGTGATTGTGGATGCTTGTCGGGAGGTTTCAGGCCGCAGCTGCCCCCCAAACAGTCGCCGTCGCCATCAGGCCCTCTTCTTGCCTCCTCCTCCTCCTCCTCCTCCTCCTCCGTCCTGCCCCCCCCCTCGCTCTCTCATCCCCAAAGTCAATTTGTTTACAGTAATTTTGAAGGGTGAATTATTTGCTGTAATCGTCCGCACTGATGAAGGTCAGGCCCTTAGAGGGGGCCCGGCATGCCCATGGAGGGTTGGTCCTCTTTCAGACGCTCTGCTTCGCAATTAAGGAAAGCAAATGTCACTCCTCCAGGCCTCACAAATGAAAATCTGTACGAGGTGATTAGCATGAAGTCAACAGCGCCTGTTAAAGTCAGATTCCCTGTAGTACCAATGGGTGTGTGAGAGTGTGTGTGTGTGTGTGTGCACTTTACGGGCAGGGAGAGAGAGCAAACATGACCTGAACAGACCCAACAGCAAGGCAAACAAAGGGAGATGTCTTGTCTGAGGTGATTCATACAACAATGGCCCCACTGTGATTTACTTACTGGATGGAAAGGATAATAGAGGTGTAGAAGTGAGCTTGTAAGGTGGAAAGGAACTTGCCAGAATAGTTGCTCACATTTTGCCGGAGCAGGGAAAAACATGCACAATTCATAGTGTGTTAAAAGATATTGATGGAAATAGATTAAATTTGATATTGCTATTTTATGGCGGGCTGTCATGCTATTTCTGTTGTAAACACGGTGTTGTGCTGAACACCATATTAAGGTAATGCATCAAATGACAGTGAACGTGAGGCGCCAGATCACTCAAATTAGATTATAATAACAACCCAGAGTGTTGATGAATGGCAGCGCGACGTTGCAGAAGTCATGCCAGATGAAAAGCATCGTAATAAACAATACGGAATGGATTGAATCGATCACGAAAAGAAAGGAAAAAAAAAGAAAAAACCCAACAAACTGAATAATTCATGAGTGCATTTCACGTTATGAAACCTGAGACTACAGTCGCTGTGTCGGCACTGTACAGCATATGCAGAACAAAGGTAATGAAATAACATGAACCGGCAAAGCTTTAGCTTGTCATTTCCACTTTAACAGCCCGTATCCTTGACTCATTTAAGATGTGTTCAACTTTGAAATTTTTTACTGTACATGCCGGTGCATGCTTAATCAATTCTGATAGCTACATTTGCCCTGACACATAATTTGCTCCATCAAATCATTTTCCTGGCGAGCCCAGCGTTTAGCCTTTGTGAAGTGGACCATTTGAAGGGTCTGCTTAACTACACCACTCCAGCGCTCTGATAAATGATTTTGATTCTCATGCCTTAAAGGACAAATCCATCATTTTTTTTTTTTTTTTAACCAGGGGGCAATTTCCATGTTATGACTTTGTGAGAGAGACATGGTGGGTGGTGAATGTGGAGGTGATGCAGCAATGTGTCTGTGTAGAAAGAGACATGGGACCCGAATGTTGAAGTCTGGGTGCTGAATAGACTCTTTCTCTTTGTCTTGGATAAGCAGCCACCCCGTGCATCAAGGCAATCAGCCCCAGTGAGGGATGGACCACTGGAGGAGCCACTGTCATCATCATAGGGGACAACTTCTTTGATGGCCTACAAGTCGTGTTCGGCACCATGCTCGTATGGAGTGAGGTACGATGACTTTTTTTTTTTTTTTACAGGTTCTAATAAAACCCAGTCGGGAAAATTAGAGATTCAAAAAAACTGTCAAAACTGCGGAAAGACAAACTTTCTAGCCAATATAGATACCGGCTAACACGTTTCTAGAAGGCTCATTATTTCTCTGCTCTTTCCTCTGTGATCCAGCTCATCACCCCCCACGCCATCCGCGTCCAGACTCCACCTCGGCACATCCCCGGTGTTGTGGAAGTCACGCTGTCCTACAAGTCCAAGCAGTTCTGCAAAGGTGCCCCTGGGAGATTTGTCTACACTGGTGAGTCCAAAAAAAAACAACCTTTCTCTTTCTACAGGCTCCCTCTCCCTCTCCCCTCACCCGCCGTCTGATGGAGCCCTCAGCCCCAAGTCCAGGTGCTATTAATGGACTAACCAGCGCCCTTGCTTGCTGAATGCTAAATGTGTGAGATCTGCAGGGCTAGCGAGAGAGAGGTGTTTTCGCGGAGCGGCTCCTACAAGTGCAAACGGATCCCCCCCCTCTGACCTGCCATCGTACAAGGCCGCTGCCAAGCTCTGTTAAACTCAAGCTGTCAGGAGAACTCCTTCTGCCAAGTTCCCTAATCTGCCCTGTTGTGAGATAGATCATGCTTTCTGCTAATTTGCCGATTTTCCTGAGGCAACATGTGGTTTCGTTTTTTTTTTTTTTATGAATCAGATTAGAAAAGTAATACCTGAGTTAAGTGGCACGAGTGTGGGCAAAGTTATTCACATAGGGAAGGAAAAGTGGAGGCGACGGAGATGTGCATGTGGGCTGAGGGCGGGTGTGTGTGTGTGTGTCACACTATAAGTAAAGGGATCTGATTATCTTGGCTAACAGAAGGAAGTGGTGGTCTTATCTGTCATCATTGGTGAGGAGACAGAGGTCGGGGGGGGTCAGAGCCTGTCTGACCTGGAAGCCTCTGTCTGTCCCGGCTCTGATGGGCAGAGTGAAAACCGCGTCGGAGCCCCCCCACTCCCCCCCGGGCCTCCTCCAGCGCAGCCGTGGCCTTGAGCACCTCACAATTGCAAAGTGAGGGCTCAACCCCCCCCCCTCAACCCCCCCAACCCTAGCCCCTCAAAAAAAAAAAAAGTCCAGACCCCTCCGTCCTGGGGCAGCTGTTTCTCATCAAGTCCCCCCTTTCCTTTCTCTTACTCCCCAAACCTCCACCGCTCCCGCCACCCCACCCTGCCCCCCCAGCCATCCGTCCCCTTCTCCTCCGACCGTGCAGTCTGGCCCGGCTCTCCTGCGTTTAACCTCCCTCGCAGGAGTCGGAGCAGAGGCCAACGAGGCACCGGGATAATGAAACAGGAGTGTAGCTGTGTGTCTGCGTTAAGTGCATGTGTGTGTGTGTCTGTTTGTGTGAGCGAGCGAGGGAAGTGTGTGCGCTCGGCCTGCATGCGTGTGTGTGTGTGTGAGTACATGTGTTACTGCACAGCCCTGAGAAGGTGTATAAGTTAAGACATTAATGGCTTCTATAGCACCCTGGTGAAAGTGCCAGGTCCCTTAAGAACAGACCCCATTAGTCACAGAGGCTAAGCGGATTGGGATGATTACCATCAGGCTTTTTTACTGGGGAAACGTGTCCCCCTGTTCTCTCTATCTCTGCTGATCCCACCCCCCCAATTCTTCCTCTCCGTCTTCCCCGGGTTCCTACTCACTTCCAGTTAGTATAAAGATACAATTACCCCTGGAGGCAACGGTGGTACAATTGATTAGTGCGGTGAATTAAAAGAGAAAGTCACCAATAGACAGGTCCGTCTCCTCTGCTCTGCTATTCCCCGTGTGGCTCACCCTGATTGTGCGAGGGGTTGACGCTCCAGAGAAAGAAGCCGTTAAAGAGAGCAGAATGCAGAACGACAGAATTGGGTATCGCCGAGTTCCATATGTACAGTAATTGCTACGTGAAAGGATGTTAGCTACTTCTCTCACACATTAAAAAGGGAATGGGCTGGAGCAGTGAGTGCAGATGTTGAGTGGATCAGGTATTTAAGAGTGAAACAGCTCATTTCCAACCCGAGCGTTTCTATGCCTGTGATACAGCACTTGAACAAATGGCATTTGAAAATGACCTGGAGTTACAATAGCAAATTACATGGGCTGGAAAAAGGGCATGCAGCGCCATGGTGCCGCCTGCAAGGCAGCGAGTGTCATATTGGAGAGCAACATGTGCATATCAAAGGTTTAGTTATCAAAGCTCACGGCTTCAAGCGTGTCTTGAGAGCGCGGCTTGAGAGGAGGGCCTTTTTTAGACCCCACTTTTTTCATGTTTTTTTTCATGTTGACTCTTCTTGCACCACCACCCTAATTGTGGAGATTTACCTCGCTCAATTTAAGAAATTATCACAAATTACCAAGAGTCAACACAGAGGAGACTGCAGTCGATGCGAACAGCGCTGGGACACGTCCTCATTCGGGTTAGCACCCTGGAACGGCTCCAAAACTCACAATCCATTCTCAGAAAGAGAGGCGGACGTCAAACAATCCTGTAGCCATTGACTATTGAACGTTTAAACCAGTAATGAGACCAACAGATATAACATATAAAACTTTACTAGCCTGTACTTTACCGACTGCTTCGAGCAGCTTATATCTGTACTTTAATTGCCACATCTTTTTAAAGGAAAGACATGTCAGCTATTTGTTTTGCTATTTTTACAGTCTTTACCTTTTACCTTCTAACAAAGTGCTGTCCCTTGGAGGTTGCTAGCTTGTCCTCTGTCTAATCCATGTATTGGTTATCCATTGGTCTGGACAGGACTGGTAGAACCAACTGTCAGCAAGGTTGTAGAAAATCAAAGGAAGAAAGTCCAGGCTGAACTGAGTCAATACTTTATTATACTTTATGCTTTATTAAGCCCTGCAAACAGCAAATGCTGGATTTATCAGATATTCTGTAAAGGGAAAAGTCTCCATTTTCACCCTCATTTGCAGCCTCCTAACCTTTTTTTGCTGCATAGTCACAGCACTCTATGAAAGAGTAAATCATAAATAAAAACTTTGACCGTACAATTTATCCAATTTAAGCTCCTAATTGCATCAGAGCTGTTGGTTTCCTAGTTTCCACGAGAGCTCCCCTCCAGGGGCAGCGGTGCAGGCCCTTGGTAATATGGTTCTGCAAGCAGCCCTAACACACTCAGCCACTATTTATCCTAATCAGTGACATCCACATAACCAGGATTGCTTAAAATGAACCCCTTCCGCGCCCCAGAAAACGCACATTTACCGGGACCCCATTTGTCATGGGTAAATTGAGGGTCAGTAAACTTCGCCTGTATCCTCCAGTGGGGATCCGGGACATGCATCATAACGTTAGGAGAGAATGATTGGCGAAGGCGAGCTGTCACACATTTGTCAGGGGGAAGGGAACATTATTTGCTAATTTCCCAAGCTGGGCACTGACAGGGTGCTTCGTCTTCAGACCTTTGTTGACCAGCATGGCTTCTCGGCTATTAGTACAAGTCAAGTGTTTTCCCTTTTTTTTTTTCTTCCTGTCCTCACTGTAAAGCGGCAGTAATAAGAGCCGTTGGTTCGACCTCACATGAGCAGCGGGAAACACTGGGTGAAGGATTTTGGACGCTGCAGATGCCCCCCCCCATACAGTGAGCTGCTCTTGCCAGGCCGGAGCTGAGGCCAGACAGCCTTGAGGGCTGATGGATCACAAAGTTTCCCGCGTCAAGGTGACGCTATCGACTCCACTGCACCAAAATCTGACAAAATGGGTATGAGGCAGTCATTCATCAACATAAGGACAAAGAGGTCATGTGTGCTTCACTCAATACTGGTGGAGATCACGAAATGTCAGTCCAGTAAGGGATGGAAAAGGAAGATGATGATAGGGCAGATGTAAGGTTTTCTTTTTTTAGTTAAGCCTCAACTGCAGTTACTTATTTTGTAAATGTATCTGTCTTTGTACAAATCCAAACTGGAAACTGTTTTTTTCAACAGCAGAACATGGATATGAGTAGTGGTAATTCCCAGATGGAAAATAAAACTCACATCCTGTCCCACTGTTAAAAAGAGGAAAAACATGTTTTGTCGTTTTGGACCCTCCTCTTCCAAAGAAAAAATGTAAAAATAAAATAAACAAACACAGACGTCTTTATCGGGTCCCATCAGATCGGGCCCTGCGCGGCTCGGCCTGTGAATCGGGCCTGGACCAAGGTCCCCCCCCCCCCGCCCTGCCGTCACTTTGAAGTCCCAGTCTCAGAAGCAGATCAGATGGAATGCTTCCTTTTCATTTCCTGTCCTGCAGGGTTGGGTGTGGTACTCCACTGGTCGCTGGTCAGAGATGGGGTGTGGCCAACAGCAAAGATAGGCTATAATGAAAGGCATTCAAGGAGGTATGTAAACAGATCATAGACGACGACTCGCAAAGACAAACCAGATACTGAACATAAGCCTAAAATCCCTTAAAGTTGGAAACACAGCAATTCAGATTTAGGCCCCTTTTCCTATTGGTCCAAAGAGTCACCAGCACCCATTAATATCTGGCTTTGATGTGCAATGGGAATGTACATGATCTGCGTTGTATTCCGGGTCAAATTACTTGACATTAGGCAACAGGTTATAATCCGCTTCTTGTCCAATTCGGAAACGACTCCAGGGTGAATGTTTAAATTCGTCCAGACAGTAAAGTGACTTCAACAGAACCCACTGGCAATGGGAAAAAGGTCGACCACGTTTTAAATTTTTTTTATTTTACCCGTGTTTAAAAAACCTTAACACACCCACAAATTTTGGTGTAAAAGAGGTTTTTTCGAAACCAATTTGACTTTATCTGCAGATTTGAAAAAGAGAATCCCCCTCTTGCAGTATGAACTGCTACAACAAGAAGAGATGACATAGGCATTTTACAAATGTCATCGCCACAGTCAAGTGGGTTGTAACCAGTTGGCCCAACAGTTTGAGCATGTGTCAGAGCGTGTTCTCCACTCGCCATCTCCTCAGACCTGCCTGTCTCATTACAACCCTGGTATTTAGCACCAGCTCGGCAGGAGTGGGGAGCAGACACTCGTTGCCAGGTTTTCGATGGGCCCTGGTTTGAAGGCCTCGCGAGCCGGTGCGGAGCGCGACAAGCTTCCACGGGAGGAAGGAAGGTCCTCGTGTCCAATTAGAGAGCTGACGTGACACGTGCTCGCACCCCCCCACTGTCAGGCAGCTTGTCAGTTAGGCTTTGAGAAGCACGCTGTGGCATTATTCCACAGCGTGTTATCGGCAAGTGACCTGTGAAATCCAGCTCCAGGAAATTGATTGAAATAAGTACTTGCAGTTGAGCATGTATTTTCTAACCCGCCCCCCCCCCTTCCATTACATATCTCTGTGAAATATATTGTGGGTGTATTTCAGAAGAAAAATTAAAGTACGCAAGTGTTTTTTTTTTTCTCCCCTTCTTCCTCTCCCAGTAAGGAATGGTATTCATTGATTTAATTTTAATTGGACCCCCTTTTTTTTTGTCCCACAGTATTGTTAGAGGTCTGTTTTGTAATGGCTCTTAAAATGGATTGTCCCCACTAAGTCACAGCATCAGTCCTCCGCCACCGGACAGATAGACGAGTATTTTCCCCTCCTCCTCCTCCTCCTCTTTTCCCTTCCTCCTCTTCTTGCCCCATTTTCAGTAGGATCCACATCCAACAGGCTTTAAAAGAATTCCACTCCCCACCCCCCCCGACCCCCTCCGCGCTGCCGCATTTTGATTGAAATTCATCGGCAAGTTTATTGAGAAATGAATGAGGGAGGCAGCGCGGTATTGACTTTGAGAGGAAAACACAACTCATCTTGAATGAGGGGGAAAACGCGGCCGTAATTTAGCCGCCATCGATCCGCGCTCCCGTCCATGTATTGATCTTCATTTTACAATATTAATTTGCGCTTGCAATCAGCTGTGAAGGGAACCCATTTGATTTCGGCGGGCTGGTAATGTGTGTAAGTCCGCCGGCGTCCTTCGAGAAGTGGCACCCATACTTTAGATGTCATCTAAGAGGATTGAACAGGTGTCTCTGGCCCTTTCTAATAATACAGCCCATATGAAGGGAGGGCTGAAATTATGGATCCGCAATCTGTAACATTGCTCCCTTTTAACCGTGTTAATTACATTTTATCTATTGCAGGAGCAATATCTGCCGGAGACTGTAACTGTCTCGATCCTTTTCTTTTTTTTTCATCTGTATTGGCTCAAAGTTCATGAAATTTCAATGATCATTGATCTGTCCCCATTGATTTATCTTAACTGCAGATCTTTGAAATTTTAATTTCCTGTTCATCCTGAGACTGGATGGAGGTGGAATCACTCAGTGGTAACTGGCTGCAGTGGATGGAGATGATATGGTCAGTGTGGAAACAGATGAGGTTTTGCTTTGCGTGGGTTTGCTGTGAAAATTCCAATTTGGCTTGGTTTGAGTTTTTTTCTCTCTACTGTAAAGATGGTCTCTACATCTGCATGCGTGTTTTCTATTCTCTCAGCAGCAACTGGAACAATTCCATCCTGCGCAGCTGTAGCATGACGTCCGAGTGTTTCACCTTCCAGTGTGCACAGAGTTCAGGTTTAACTCCTTGCGGTGACAGAGATTTGCTCTCTCTGTGTCTCCGGTGCTGAGCAGCCGCCAGATGAGGTCATTACGTGTGTTGATACTTCCCTGAACCGCATCCATCTAACCGACTGCAGGTGCCTAGGAGGCTTCAGTTCCACTGTTTGACAAGTCACAAATGCAAAAACACTTAAATGAACTTCTGCCTGTGCTGTTTATCTGTCTCCCCCTTTCCAACTCCCACTCCACCTCTAATTTGTGTTAAGGGGGGAAGAAAAAAATAACTGCTCAATGGTGTAGGAGGAGTGGAGATAAGCTCGAAGCAGTTAAGTATAATTAGCGAAAGTAATAGCTGGCAAATGGCAACAAGGCTAGGTTTTTATCTCCTGGAAAGATAGAGTTATCGTAATAAGCTGTAATGGCTGGCAGGAATGCTAGTGCTCGGTGCAAGCCTCCATTCAGCCTCATAGACTTAACAAGGAACAATTTCCCTTAAATTTACTGCTTTGCTCAAACATTTCCCCATGTTTATACCCCGATACTGTAAGTCAATACACAAGTTCAATCCACTTCCATATAGACCCAGGGCACACAGCAGCGTATCGCCGTGTAAGCACTTCTGGCTGCCAACGTCGGCCATGTTACACTGTTCCTGCAGAGCGGTTACTCATGTCCTATTTCTAGGGAACACGGAGAAGGAGCAACAGACCCCACTCAGACGCCATGTACACGCCATCCACTCTACATTTTAAGTAAAGTGGCTGGACTGAGGCGGCTAAAGGGGCTCTCAGAGAAAATGTGTGAGGGGCATGAAAGGCCGGGCCAGATTAAGGCGTCAGATCAAAATAAGAACTGGGAAGTGCACATTCCAGGGCCGAGGAATTCCACTGAAGCGCTGCCATGAGCGCCCGGGCGCATGCGTGATATATTCAAAATTGGAAGTGATACGGTCACAGCTGCACACCGAGGCATGCATTACATTTCTTCATATTCTGAAACATGATCATTCACTCTCCAGAGTGAGAAAATTACTGAAATATTCATAAAATCTTTTTTTCCCACCCCTCATTCTTTCATGGAAAAACAAAAAGCGTCCGACTCTCCAGCATGCAGGTCTGTTTCTTTGTCACCTATCGCGTTAATTCCGCTCATGCGTGGAAACGATTCTTTTGCTGTTTAAAATCTGGAACATATGTGCTGCCACTTTGTTGTCTCGTTGTCGCTTTTGTTAAATTCTAATCATCTCGGAAAATCAGAGCACGGAAAACAAATCCACGGGCGATTACGTCTCCGTGAATGTAACACGAGCCGGGGAAAAGAGACATAATAATAACCTAATTGAACAAAACATGTAACCTGTCTAAATCTGAGCAGAAGATGAGAGAAAATGAGAAATTCTATTAGTCCATAATGTTCTCTCTGCTCCCCCCCACCCCCCCACCCCCACCCCTCCTCTTCATCTCTCCGGCAAAGTATTCATATGCTTGCCCTGCCTCTCCTCCTCCCTGTGTCTCTCTTTCTCTAATTATCCACGAGGTCAGTAAGCAAAATGGGGAAGAAGCCAGGAGATCAATACAAATTATCCCTGAGCAAACCAGTGCTGACAGTTTGAATTGCAGCATATGTTTACCCAAAATCAGGCAATTTATCTTAATATCAGGCGAGTAATGCAGCCGGGGTCAGAGGTCACACAATCTCTCCACCTCATAATTACCCGCCTCTAAAACAGGAAAGTGGTATTGATTGGCCGCGGGCCGGGAAGCGGGCGTGACTGGAACGTGCCAGCGACCCCCCCCCCACCCCCTCCCACCCCCATCATACCTCCTCCCAGTCACCCCCCTCCCTCTTCACTCCACCTTCCCCTGTCCCTCTTCTCTCCCCCCCCCCCCCCCCCTCCCCCTCGGCTAGACTCCCCACCCGGCGCAGGATTTATGGGATGTGTGTGGAGGGTTTCATGTTACCATGCAGCGTCTGAGAACCCCTTACAGGAGGGGTAATGTGAGGGAAGGGGAGTGGGGGGGGGTGTACACTCCCTCCACACCCTCACTCCCCCCTCCCTCTCTCCCTTTCACCGTATTGTGTCGGGACGAGAGGGACAAACTAATTTTGGCGTGCAAGTGCATCATCGCTGGGCTGGATTTGCCCGTTCCATCTTCAGAGGGAGAGTAAAGTTTACGACAGAGTGTGAAGCCGGGACATAATGATGTGGCAAAGATTAAAAAAAAAGACACGGGGCGAAGAGGTGGTGGGTGGGCGGGTGGGGGGGGGGTTGTCACTGTGTGTGGTGTAAGAGGAGTCGTCCCAATGATTCTTGTAAAAAGCTCCGAGGGCTGAAAGGAAATCTTTGCCTCGCGAGGAGAAATGTGTGCGGAGCGCCGCGATGAATACAACACAGAACGCATTTATTGTCCGGATTGAATATATAAGTGCTTAGTATATATCATCAGCGGCTCTTACAGGATTATTGACATTGTCTGTGTCTGTCTGCACCGGTGTGTACATGCTACGACTACAAAACTGTCAACTCATCAACTGACAGCACCGTTTAGCGCTAATGCAAGTCTCCATCAGCTGTCAAAAGCATTTGCATGAAATCAATAGCAGATGGCGGCCTGTGTCACCAATTTCATTACGCAGGGGTTGTTACAAAGATCATCTCCGTGATAGATGAGACGGCGACATGTCGACATGTGGAGATCACGCCTGGTGCTCGGACGCCGGCTGCAGAACCCAGGGCCGAGGTTTTAAAACCCATCTCGAGTGGGAATAACATTGAAGTATATTCTGGTCTGCCGAGAGGTCGCTGTGTTGTTGTAGAAGTTGATGGAGAAGGAAAGGAACACAGACCCAGTACTTACAACTATAATAATGTTTATTACACAGAAGTTTCACAGGTCAGGACGGATACCATGGTATACCCGGAGACATCACAAGCCAATAGTGAAAGTCTGACAGGCCGTGGTCAAACACACATTATATAGAGAGGTTAGTTCCGCCCACGACTTTGGGTAACATGTCATCGCACCTAAGGCCTCCCAATAAGGACGTGTTTCGTACATGAAGATGAAAATACAATGGTCAAGGATCTTCCCTTCACCTTCATCCATTTGCTGGTCAAAGGTCCTTCCGAAGAAGGAAAGACCTACTTGAATAACATCTGAAGGACTCTCTGAGAATGTCTGAGAGTCACCAAAATAAGCATCATAAATATCAACCTGTCATCATATTTAAACGCACGCTAAAATCATTTACTCTGGTGAATACACGACAACATATTTGTTCACTCGGTCGTATTTAATTTCACACCAAACACAACATATGAACTTCCCAAACATTGACGAATTAAATCCTAAACTTTTAAGACCACAGGATATCCTACCCTCCGAATCACATTGCTAATTATTTCACGGCTCTACGTTTACAGTCGAGCGTCATTATCATCGGAGTGGGCCTGTCAAACCCGGCACCTCTCCCGACCCCGGTGTCGTCCTGTACTGTACGCCTCTCCGGCTGTGTTCCCAGCATGCCTGGCGGCTTGTGCAGGCCCCAGCTGAGGCAGAGGACAGGAGAGCGTGATGTATCACCCTGAGAGAGCCCACTGACAGCCTCTGATGATGGATGGCCTGATTATGGAGTGCTTTTTACACATACACAATTTACATCACACTGAGCAGCGGGGTCTGGCAGGGGGCTGACATGCACATATACACTCTCGCAGCCGGTGCACGTGCACTTACACACACACACACACACACGGAGACGCCAATATGCATGCGTGCTTCGGTTGTGTACACATGTAGGAGTCGAACCACAGTGCATAGATAAAGAAAGGAGGTGGAAATAACAAAAGAAAAGGGGGCAAATTCCTCGCTACAGCCTTGTCATGTACGATCAATACGGCAGATCAATCCTTTATTAAGGAGAAGATGGCGACCCCCCCCCTTACCCACCACATTCCGAAGCAGACCTTTTGTCGTTTTCGGGGGACGCATGATGACATGTCAAATCAGATTTCCAGCAGTGTATGTTTGTGGCGTGGTGTTTATTCAGGTGTGCCGGGAGGAGGAGCCGGGGCTGGAGAGCACTGTATCTGCCAGGCTGGATCCTCAGTATCGATTAGCGTCCCTGCATTGTCCATGCTTGAACACATAATTGCTCCATTTGATCACGGTCGAGCTGGCAATTACTGTATTCGGGTTTTCGGCAAAAAGTGGTGCACGTGTAAAGTGTGCGTGCTGCATGCATGCGTGAGTAGGTACAACGTGTGTGTGTGTGTGTGTGTGTGAGCATGCCCGAGTGTGTATTCAGATGAGAGAGGGAACAAAAGAAAAGACAGAGAGAAACGTAAATGTTCATTCTCCTGCTGCGACTGCCCGTCCTGTGCTCCAGTGGCCCTGCCTGTGGGGGGGGGGCGGCGTTCGCTTGCTCTCCCACTCTCCGGTGTTCAGCAGGTTCAGCGAGCTGTGCGGTGTTAATGCTGAAATTACATGCTGAGTAATGAGTGATGGGCCAAATTACAGGCTGAACAATGAATAGAGGCAGGCAGCTCTTATTAGTCTCCATAGAAAAGCCATTGATTTATGAAGCGCCTTGCTCGGCGGAGTTACTCTCCTGAAAATGATATCTACATTGAGAAGTGATGTTCTCTATTAAGTCGTTCCTTCCCCCTTTACACCGCTCTCTCCTCCTCCTCCTCCTCCTCCCCTCCGTCTCTCCCCTGCCCTCCCTCACTCCCCTGCCCTCCCTCCATCCCGCCCGCCCGCCCTGCCTATGAGTGTACACATGATTGTTTAGAATCAGGCGGAGCTGTAAGGAAGCCTTCAATTACCCATTAGGACTGTCAGACATAAAATGCCCCTGCTCTCACCAAAGTCTGGGTTATGATTCATTTACTTTGTGCCTCTGATTCATCGCCCAATATGCCGCGTGCCCCAGATTACTATTTGAGGGGTGGGAGAGATTAATGGCTGCATGGGATCTGTTGCCGTATTTCACGGGCCCAGTGTTGCAGTACAGTCGGTGCAGACGGGTGAAATGACAGCAACCTCCACTAGATCAATGTGTGGACAGCCTTTCACAGATTATTAAAGCTCTGTTAGATTAAAAGACCCCCGCTATGTAGTTTGCTTTTAGTCAATATTCCAAAGCAGATAAAAAGGGGGAGGGTCCCTGTGAAGGATTCTCAGACTGATGTAGGCCATCATGGCTGTTAATGGAATAACACTCGGTGACACAAGTGTCAAGAGGATCCCGTGTCATTTTCTATCGCCTGCCGCCCCCCCCCCCGCGGAGCCACCGATGTTTCATGAAACCTGGTCTCATCCCCGAGGATGCTTTGAAATGAGGCATCCAGAAATTACTTCTCTTCCCGTAAAGTCAGATCTCTCAATTATAGGTTCGTCCAAAATACTCCGGGAAAACGTTTCCAATCCTCATCCTCCTCCCTTTTGCTTTTCTTTCAGCCCTGAACGAGCCGACCATCGACTACGGCTTCCAGCGGCTGCAGAAGGTCATCCCCAGACACCCCGGCGATCCGGAGAGGTTACCGAAGGTGGGTACACTGTCCTCACAGCAGATAGAGAGAAAGGAAAAGAAAGAAAGAGAGAGACAGAGCTGTCTGAGGCTTTAATACTCTCAATGTGACAAATACACAAAACATTACCATGGACACGGAGCACTGTGACCCCAAACCGTAACAGCTTTGCCTCACATATGTGGCTTACCGGCTAACCAGCGTGGTAATGGTATTGGGATTGTGTGCAGGCAGAGGCGTAAACTCTCTGTGTGGTAAAATAGCTCAATCAGGCCTTTTCCTCTCCAGTAGTCTGTGGAGATGGTAATCTGGTCAGAAACGACGTCTGCGCCCTCATTACCCCACTCATGTTTTCCTTTCATTTTCTGCAGCTCGATTTGGTTTAATCTTTTGTTTACAGAACCCTGTGCCGTAAACCCCCCCCGTCTTACTGCGGCTAATAGACAAAGACTGCATGTTATTATGCTTTGGCTTTCTTATTGTTTTTCTTTTGAACCTGGGTGAGGGAGTTGAAAGCCTCATCAGTTTGAGACACACCGGTGTGGCACACAAATAGGCTGCCATATTGAAAGACCGGAGCATGGAAATAAGGTGCACAGGTTTTCCCTTTTTTCTTCTTCTTCTTCTTCTTTTCCATTATTATTATTTCCTTCCACTGCAGAAACTCTTTGATTCTTTGACTCTTTTCATCATTCCCTTTGATTCCCTCGCTCTTTTCATTTCCTATTGATAAAATCTATCTGTGTGTTTTCACTAATTGCCACCCTGCCAGTAACCATTTGGGTGAGTGACATTCCAGATGTGTGAGGTGTAATAATATGACTGATTAGTGCGTTCGGAACCCCTCGGCATGCAGTAAAGTGGCGGCCACCTCGGAGTTTTAATAATATTGTAAAACCTTTAAAGACCTTATCTATTAAATCCCAGCATGCAACACAGCAATATCATTAAGGTCCAATGGACAATTTAATAAAGAACAGACTGTGTGGTGGCTATAGATGTTTGACCAAGGCAACGTGGAGAAATGGAACATCACAGCTAGTCCCTGGTTCAGTATATGAAGTGTTTCAATTAGACTCAATCCCCGTGGAGACAGGAAACAACACCCGGACATGAAATGTTACTCTAATTTCAACTGAGTACACTTACCTTTAATATCCACACGGCTCCCTCTATCTCCGCGGGCATCGCTGGTCAATCTAGGCGCACTATTTCTACGTTATATAAAGTCACCGCGTCTTTGTGGAAAAAATCCACATCGGTGAAACAAAGAGAACAACAATGTTAAACACGGCTCTGTTGCGAGAGAAAGACCCGACTTTTTTTTCCCCGGGTTCCCACCGCGGTGTTGGCAACGCGAGACAGATTTTGACACCGAACCCGAGATTAGTTTCCTGGGTGTGCGCGTATACTTAATATAGCACGCTCTCCCAGCCTTTGCATGAAACAATCACAGAGTGAGATGAAACCCTGCACTTCCAATAAACAACATAAATATTTGATTTGCTCTCTAATGGACCCAAATATGGGGTTCAGGGGGCATGTAAATGATCCCACCAAGTGATTCGTCATTGTTAAGCTTGCCATCTGAGGGTCAGCTCTCGGGGTCAAAAGCACATTCCCAATAAAGCAGCCCGCGGCGTGCAGCGGGCTGGCGTGTACATTCGGAATGAGAACAGAAAAGCAGCATATAGAGAACAGCCATTACAGGGTGCAGGTGAGGTAGGGAGACTCTATAAAAAGGAGATAAAGCTGGAGGACGCGCGGTGTGCATTAGCGGAAAGGCAAATCGACACCAGGCCCACTCACCGCCTCTACCCCCCCCCTCCCATGACTTCACCCTTCAGTTGATAATATTACTGCGCTATTGATTTCCACCAGCCTTCTCCCTGGGACCAGTAAGACACGTGGTAATTGTGAGGAGACAGAAAGCCAATATGGGAGTGCTCATGGATAGCAAGGGATGCACGCTAATATTGTTGCTACACAGAGAAAAAAAGGGGGGACGCTGCCTCTGATTGAAGTTTACCTCGTAATTCTAAGACAACATCGCAGATGACATGTCTGACCCTGTGGGAGGAGTGGAGATATAAAAATTCAATGCAAAGTCCAGGGTGAATATGAAAGTAATAAGTGTGAGCAGTCAAGTGATGAGAAGGGAGATTGGTTTGCGGGCATGGCGTTAAGTGAAGAGAGACTTTGGAATTCACCCTCCTTTTTAAGATCTTGTTATAAAACAATTTTCTATTCATAATATAAAAAAGACAATTTATAATACCATTTTGTGCCCTCTGGCAGTAATGGACAAATAGACTGGATATCACATTATATCACACTCAATTTCTCTCTTCTGTAACAAATTAGATTCATTATGAAATTAAAAGTGGAAACTCAATATTGTTTTATTATTAAGCTGATTGCTTTGGATTCTTTTCTTGGCCCCCAAAATGAGCATAAGCCCATTCTTTTCCAATTCTTTGTGTAATCCACAAGGAGAAAATATTACAAATGTGTTCATGTCAAGCAATTACCCATGTATTTAAATGAATCTCTCTTCCTGTGCTCTTTGAAGTACCTTCATCTAATGGCCCTATGCTTCTAAATGCATTCATTACCTCGGGCTAGAGCTAACAGAGTAATTGCCTTACAGTTTTAAAATGGCATTAGCACTCCGAGCTACATAACCTAGGCCCTCTTTTATTAACTGTGATAATATAAATACAACATCCATGTTAATCTAGTGCTTGAAGAATCACAGTCAGGCCACGTCGTTATTATTGTTAGATATTTTTTCATAACACGTCATTTGTTACGGTTTTTTCTTTTCTCTCTCTCTCCCCCCGCCCCCCCCCCCCCCGTTTGCAATAATGTAACACGGCGTCTAAATCTGAGGTGATCTGTCATCTGAGCGGCGCCGTTTAAACAGTTGTTGAACACGGGACCTTTATGCAAAGCGAGCCAAACAATAGCAGGGAAAATCTGTCACGCATTTGTCACAGAACAACAGAAATCATTTGAGGCCTTTAATTGTTTCAATTTAACATGGTGCGTTCTGATATGTCTCCATGACAAGAAAGCCAATTACACTTATGCTGGAGCAGTATTGAGATTTACATGGAAATGCCCTCAGAACACTATTCCGTGTTAATCGTATTCACAGCATGAGCTGCTACGCATGAAAGCATTTCGTCAGAAGCAAACAAACTTCCTTCCTTGATTGGGTGCAGCACTTCTCATCATCCTCCGATATGACTAGGTTGCCACTTAAGCATAGCCCTGCGAGTCAGCTTGGTTAGTTAAGACACCACGCGGTAAACGACAGATTAAGGATGAGAGGCAATATCGTCTCCTCTCCTCCTTTTTTTCCCAAGCTGTCCTTATGTCACTGCTGCAAAGCACCATATGGACAAGGAGGCAGAGGACGTTTTAAAGAGAATGAAACATGGCTTGCGAATGCGACAGTCTTAATTGCTTTAATTGTTGTTTAAAATTGAGAGCCATGTAGGAGATCTTGAAATATGATAGAATAGATTATTGGTAATTATTAACTGCAGACAAAAAGAAAGAAAACCACTTTATCTCACTCAGCAAGAGAGAGAGAAATCTGTTCTGCCTGATGAGAACACATCAAGACAGCTGGTCCTCTCATTTAGTCTACCTGCCTCACGACAACCATAATTCTTTATTTGTATGCAAACTAGATGCATGCAACGTTGAGCATACACACCAATTTCAGAGGTAAATGCCCATTCTAAGAGCCACCCATCCGGTAACGTGGGGTGGATTAAGCGATATGTTTCTATAAGAGAGCATGGCATACGCTGGAAGTGGCTTCTACAGTGATTCATCTTGATAAATCAAGGGCTGTGGTAGATATGCTCCTCAGGATGAAAGGGCCCATGCACACGCTCCGTACACACTACATACGCCGTGCCTTGGAAATGCAGGCCAAGTCTTGGAGGCCGCTGTTTGAAGGCGCGAAGGCTGTGTTTACATTCATTTACGGCAGCTGCCGTCTTAATCCCACACTGCTATTGCCAAGTGATGGAACACTTCAGACAAATTACCGAGGCCCGCAAAAGAAAACACAGCGAATGTGGGAAGAAAACAAGCGCCATCTGAGATGTTTCTGGTGACAGATTTGCATTGCTTTTAAGCAGGGTTCTAACAGCACACCCGACAAATCTCCGCTCTACAGCAGGTGACAAGCAAGCATTTTAAAAAACACACGCGAAAGCCATGTCTGCAACTTGCCTTTGTCAGATTAAACGCACTCTAAAAGGAAGAGAGGGTTTTCAGAGAGCATATTGCCTTCTGTATTATAGAAAACAAAGAGAGCAGTCTGCTTGCTTGAGAGGGATTTAATTGTAAGTGCTGAATTCAAAGAGCAGATAAAGACACACAAACGGGCCAAACCCCACCTAGCCCGAGAGCCTGAAACAGAGTGGGGGGGAACAGGATCTGGGGCCAACTCATTTTCAGTGTTAAGAGCCAAAGCAACACAGCTAATCCGCATTGTCAAGCGGGGGCAAGCATGCAGACATGGATAAGACCACATCCTGAGCATCCGTGTCCCCAAGGCACAGGCACCCAGCTCTTGCTGGATGGGAAGTCATTTGTGAAGTCCTTTGCAACATCCAGTCAAAGAGGTTAATTGAAAAATTCCTTAATGTCATTACAACAGAACTAGATTAACCCAGAGCTAATTCACTTTATTGTTCTGAAGAGAGGGGGACTCGGCGCTGAACTCCGGAGCAAACGTGAAGCCTGGAACCAGGGGTGAGGTGTTGTTTTTAAAGGACTATGCCAGTTTAATTAAGATAGGGAACATTATTCACTGCTCTGCATGGTTGGAAGGAGCAAAGTGGTGCCGCTGTAAAAAAATGCAGCCTCTAAAAATCCGGGTGGCTTCTCATTCAGGCGCTGGAATATATAAAACATTCCCAAATATCGCCGCGGCCGTGCTGTGTAATGTTGTTTTGATATTTGTTTGTTACCGTAACAACAACCGGGGTCACACACGTAATGCGCTCGGGTCTTAACATTTGCTCTCTGTGTTTTGCTCATCAGGAGGTGCTACTGAAGAGGGCGGCCGATCTTGTTGAAGCCCTGTATGGAATGCCCCACAACAATCAGGTATGTGTCCACACAGCTGCTAAACAAGAAACCATTGAAAAGTCCCTGATAGCATCACCAAAGGGTATTTTTTCACCACTATATCTGGAACAATGCAGAGCGATACGTGCGCTGTGAGTTAACCGTATAGCCGTGAACCACGCATCAAAGCTGAAGAAACATAAATAACAAAAACCCTCTGCTTTTCTCTCTCGGCTCCTCAGGAGATCATCCTGAAGAGGGCAGCTGACATCGCCGAGGCCCTGTACAGCGTTCCACGCAACCACAACCAGATCCCGTCGCTCGCCAACACCGCCTCCCACGGCATGATGGGAGTCAACTCCTTCAGCAGCCAGCTCGCAGTCAATGTGTCTGAGTCACAAGGGAACGACCAAGGTATGTGATTTTTTTAGAGGTGTATGGCTCCATAACTCAGGGGTTCTCCAGGAGTGGGGTCCAGGGTTCCTCCAGGGGGTTTGAAGCAAAATGAGAAATAGTTAAATTTCACTCATTAAAATTGAAAAAAAATTGAAAAGGGTAGAAATACAGTTTTGGAAGCATTAGCCCCCTTCCTCATTGGCAATATGGGGAGTTTAATCGCCAATTAAGTGCCAAAATGTTTTATTATTAAACTGGTATCATGTGCCGATTGGAAAATGTCCCCATTTTGCAGTTTTTTCATTCATTGTCATATTTCTGTTCCAACACACACTTGAGCTCACTGAGGGACATTTTGTAACATATCAACTATAAATAATGTATTTATCTCTGAAATGTATGTATTAGTTGTCATCAGAATCAGAATCAGAAAGGATTTATTGCCAAGTAGGTTTACACCTACCTGGAATTTTCTTTGGTAAATGTCATGCCCTTAATATAGTGATGCAGCACAGATAATTCAGCCAAGATCTCCTGCCTTCATTTCTTTTCTTTTTGTATTTGATGAAATGCAATGTGCATATATATTTGCAGCAGTAAAATCTCCATGATCATTTCCTGACTATGTCCCTTAGTAAACACTGTGCAAAGTGAACGGTATGAATGAGTCTCCCTCTCCTTCTTCCCACCCGTGTTGTGCAGTGGGCTACAGCCGGAACACCAGCAGCGTGTCCCCCCGGGGCTACATCTCCAGCAGCACCCCCCAGCAGTCCAGCTACAACAGCGTCAGCAACAGCATGAACGGCTACGGCAACGCCGGCATGAACCTGGGAGTGCCGAGCTCCCCTGGGTTCCTCAACGGATCCTCTGCCAACTCCCCATATGGAAGTGAGTAGCTCGCCACCATCACACGCTGGAGGAGCACTAAGCTGCTGCTGCTGATTTCATTCCGGGCTCCACACACATTCGTTTTCACTTCTATGAATCACTTGTGACAGAGTTATCACGTTATTGATGGAGATAATATATTACTATTCATTCACGGGTGGCTTGTTGGGTTTTTTTACTACTTCCTGGGACACACACATGTAGCCCGGGATGGAAGTTGTATTCATTTTTTTATGTGCATTTCAAACGTGTGCCACCTGTATTTGTTGAAACCAGACAAGATGTTGACGGTAGGTACTGATCGTGTATCCACCCCCCCCCCCCACCCCACCCTCTGACAGAAATACTACCCCAGCCTTACCTTAACTGCCCTCTCCCCCCCGAGCACCGCACTCACAGCACGTTCTCACTCTCTCCCCCCCTCCTTCTCTCCTCCCTCCCCTGTCGTCTCCGCAGTTAAACAAAAGAGCGCCTTCGCCCCTGTGGTCCGACCCCAGGCCTCCCCACCCCCCTCCTGCACCAGCGCCAACGGCAACGGACTGCAAGGTGAGCCCCCCTCACCCCCTCATCCCTTCCCCACGGACTACTGGTCAGATACCGCTGCTCAGGCCTCTGTCCGGTTTGGTGAGGGATTAATCATTACAAATATATGCATTTTGACAGGCCAATTTACACCTTTCACTTCACACACACACACACACACACACACACACACACACGCTGCACCACATACAGAGCATGGCTCCACACAACACAACACACACACACACAAATACAGCACTGCAAGCCTTGTCTCACATCTGTGCAAACACACATGCTCCTTGTTGCCCTTTCGTACAAATGATCTCTGATGTCGCAGGAAAAGACCTTCCCAGGATTGTTTTAGTAATTATGTTTATTAGGTTTTGTGCATGTGTCATGACCAACATGATTGCTTTGAAAACAAGCTTAGCCGTAGTGTGTGCCCCAAGATTAATAACATTGGGCTTAATGAAGTGGGAAATTAAAGTTCATCTTGCTACACGTTCATACTTATTAATACATGTTGTGCAGAAATTAATGAGCAATGCCTTTGCCATCATCTGCGCTGGCAAACTTAAAAGCATTTCAACCATGACTCTACAAATATACTCAGAGCAATATAGTAATATATCATCCCAGCACTTCACTAGTAGCCTAATTGTTAAAACGTGTGAAAATACCGAATATATAAACTCTCAGGGTGAGGTACAGTTGCTAATGATATCCGAAGCAGATGGTGCTGGTAAAATAACGGAAGCTACCTTTTGATCTCGCCTAATCTCTCTCGGATAATGACACGTCTCAGGGAAAAGGGAAAGTGTGGGACTAATGCGCTGTGTAGAGGGATGAGGAGACAAGGGATAAGGAGACAAGGGGAGGAGCAGGCAGCCAGAGCAGGAATCTGAGGAGCGTCTAGTGCCGGAGCAGTGTGGCATTGTGGGAAGTGACCGTGTTGTTGCTCTGCCGTCACCACGGCCGCATCTCCAGGGAGTCTGGGCCACTGTTTGCCATTACCCCAACGCCAGGAGAAATATCACACATGGCAAGAGTGGCGTGCTGGGGGCTGAAATGTCAGAGCAGGAGGGAGCTTTTCAAACTCGGCCTGTTAGGGAGGATGTGCTGCAGCCGGCTGGTGGACACGGCAAACACTCACAGGCTCATACGCAAACAGCCACATTAAGGCATTCACGCACTTGGTGCACTGTCAGATGGCTGGACTTGCGTACACATAGCCACACACACACACACACACAACAACAGACACACACACACACACATGCAACAGCACATCCATGCATGCAGTAAATTGTTCAAAATTTTTTATCCAAACCTTGCTTTTCAAGCCCAATGAGTTAACGTTGCTTCTCTTTCTCTTTCTCCGCAGCCATGTCCGGCCTGGTTGTCCCTCCAATGTAAAAAAAAATGCACTTTCATCATCTCAAGCACCAGTCCACCACTTCAGAGGACAAACCCCCCCCCACCCCCCCAATCCCCCCGCCCCTCTGTCCTCTGAACACACCACAAAAAACGCTGGTGTGTAATGTATAGTCAACCGCTCGTTCTGTTTTTTTAAAGATGAAGAAGAACAAAAAAAAAAAAAGTGAAGAATTTTTTTGGTTTCTTTTAAAATGACTTTCACCCCCACCTGCAGAACAAAAGGATCTCACAAGGAACAATACTTTTTTTCTGTGGGATGCTTTTTTATTTTGTCGTCTGTATTCCCCCCCCCTCAATTTTATCACCCTTGAAGAGGAGGCGGGAGGAAGAAGGGTTTATTTTGTATACCTGTCGGGCCGCGCCTCGGCTTCGGATCTGTCCAATCATCCAACACATTCAATACTGGAAGGGACTCTGTGGACTCACCATCTGGTTGTAAAGTAAAAACACTGATGTACAGTACATTTGCCAATGGACTTGTTTGCCTCAGAAATTGTTTCTGTTTTTCCTTTTTTTTCTGTTTCAACTCTCTTTTAATAGATCCACAGCAGTTGTGTGTCTTTATAATGTGACTTTTTTGTATTTTTACGTGTGAGGATAAATTCACAGGGGCCAACACAGTTTGAATTACAACTGGAAAAATATATGAGATATATAATGTAGAAAAATTGATCATAAAAAGTACAACAAATACAAGTAAAAAAAATAAAAGTAAAACGGGGTGGGGCCTGGGCGGGTAAGGATGTATCATGTTTCATTCCTGCATTTTAACTTAAATTTTGTAATTTATTGTAGCTAGAAATCATCTTCAAAAGTAAAAAAAAAAAAAAAAATCCACTTTGATTCAACAAGCACACTGACGTGTACAAAACACTGCTCTGTTGATGAATATGATGTACTTCCATGTCTAGAGCTTCCTTTTAAGCAAGTGTGTTTTGCCATGTTTTTCAACTTTTTTGCTAGCACTGTATATTAATGCATTCCTAGGCTACTGTGAAGTCTGTTTCTTGTTGATGAGGAGCAGTCTCCCCCTTCTAGCTCCAACTCCCTTATGTGTTTTATATGTGGTTAAAAATTGTAGACTATTGTGATATTGCCAAACTTGTGCTAAATATTTATACATCTGTCTTTTTCATGTTCTTTTAGATCGACAAAAAAACATTTGAAAAACAAAAATTAAAATCCATCGAGAATGTAGGAGTGTAGTAATTCATTGTCATATTTCTGTTCCAACACACACTTGCGCTCACTGAGGGAAATTTTGTAACATATCAACTATAAATAATGTATTTATCTCTGAAATTTTGTATATTGCTTTTCATTATGTATGTATTAATCGTCATGCCCTTAATATAGTGATGCAGCACAGATAATTCAGCCAAGAACTGTTGCCTTCATTTCTTTTCTTTTTGTATTTGATGAAATGCAATGTGCATATATTTCACGTGTATCCTCAAAAAATTTGTGTTACTCCGTCAAGACTCTCTGTCCATTTTTTTTAAAGGGGAAGTCAAACTTCATTGTTTATTTTTATATTGATTTTAAATTATCTATACAGACCATTTTGGAGAAAACTTTGTTGGTTGTATTGTCAAATAAATTGTTTGTGACCCATATGATAGTTGTTAAGATCCAATAGAGACTAATGTGCATGAGGGACAACCTTGGAGATAAAAAAAACACTCCATTTGTGGTTGTACTTTTTTTCTGTTTTGTAGAATGTATAGAAGTCATTTTTACTCACCACTTATGACTCTGCCACATAGCTTACATGTGTTTACAGGGAAGAAAATTTAAAAATGTCAACATTTGGAATGGAAACAGAAATGAATAAGTGATGTTTTATTAAAATTTTCAGTAAAAACACACTAGCTCATCAACTGTGGACTTCTTCAGTTTCCGGTGCAGTTTGGCCGGCAGACAAACTGACGAGCAGGACAGGGACAGTAGAAACTTGGGAGGACAAACCTGTGATTCGCCTGTAAGTTCTCGTGTTTGCCATGACTTTGCCATAGAGATAATTGTTTGATAACCTGTGGAAACGTGTAACATCCATAAAAGATGAAAACTGCTCTTCACTCACATTATTTCAACAAAGCACTCTGACACTGTTGCATATTCCTCCTGGTCTCTGTATCAGCACATCTGTGGCGCTTCAAAGCGTCGTCGCAGTCATTCATAAACATTGCCAGCGTTTTATTCAAAGCAGCCCAAATGGGGCTCATTCAAATCCCTCATTTTATTGCATTAAGCCACCTAGTTAATAAAGAATCAATACATTGAAAGAGCAAGGTTATCCTTTGTCTATAAGGGCTGGTATCGTTTTGAACCTATAGTTGGAGCGCTGAAAGGGGGGGCCACAGTGAAATCTATACTCATCAAGTGGGTCAAACCGAAGGAGAGGAGTGTTTGAGGGAAGAATAGTGGTTCCCCTTAAAAACAACTGAGCATCTTATCTGGCATCCTGAGCAGGTCACAAAATGTCAATTTCTCATCAAGGCAACATTGTCCGAGGCCACCTCTGCCTTTAATGCACAATTAAACGCCAGCCGATCCGAGTGGCAATCAACATATCACAGCTTATTATGTCAGCCGGCATGCACGGACCTGGCGGCGCAGGGAGATAGTCGGCGAGTCGCTGATAGCGCAAAGGACAGATACACTCAAAAGAGCGATTTAATTTCCAGCCGCGATCGCCCTCGTGCTTGAAATCATTCCCCCGATAATCCAATGTGTCTGATAACAATAGCCACACATCTGCTTCCTGACATTGTATTATCTGCTCAGACGCACATACACGGGTTCGGCGCTCTCGCCTTGCTTACTGCTCCTCTTCCGCGCCATTATTCAATGACAAACAGCAGTTTATTTTAGTCTTAACTGCGCCGCAAATGAAACCCGAGGAAACTGTCTCTCGTCGCAGAAACAACAAAAACAGACACTGAGAGAGAGAAAGAAAAAAAGAGGATATAATATTCTGAGGGTAAAAGTACAATAAAAAAAATGACAAGTTTGCTCAGTTGTTGCCAGGTTTAAGAGCTCTGAAGCCTGGCAGGCAGGCTGCAGGTACAGTTTATCGTCTCAGCAAGTTTCCCTGTACCCGACCAGCAGCCCCGAGCTCTGCCACACCACTCAATCATCGTGAGAGCCTCTTTATTGGAGAACTCTAATGGCCACCCTCCACCATGATCTTAATGTGTGCATTAAATATTTATAAATCCTGGGTCAATAATGCCCCATAACCAGAGCCTGACAGACCCCCACCGTACCATGTGGCTGCCTCCCTCTCCGACACAGGCAAAGGTCAGGGGGTCGCGCAATCAAAAGAGAGCGAGGCTCGCCACATCCATATGTTGCCACTCTTATCAAGACTTCCCTCAGTACTGGTTATCTGTCAAAGGAAAGAAATATTGAAAGCAATATCGATCTTAACTAGCCTCGTGTAGCCGAGGGCCACGCTTCAAACATCTGCTCGTGCATTGTTATATTTCAAAAAAATAAATAAAACTCCTCTCAAAACATAGAAGCCCGGGCGCTAATATTGAACATCTCGCCGTCTGCCAGAGAATGACTAATATCCCTGTTATTGAGAAGCATCAGCAAAGATGTTTTTTTTTTTTTTAAACTTGATATATATATATTTAGTGCCGTGTTAATTGCGTGACCTGGCATCTGCGGGGGGGGGGGGAATCAGTGGCTTTTACGTGAGCATGTCCAGGGCTGCGCTCCTGTGCTGTTCAGGTGAAAGATTGTGCTCCGGTGATAGCGCGCACAAAAGAGCAGCCGGACAATGAGCCAGTCAATGGAGAGCTCCAGTTGAAAGAGCCACAATGGCCGTGCATGCTGGGAATTGGGCTGGACGGTATAAAGGAATGGAACCTTCATTGAGGCCATGGAGGACAAGCATTCAGCAAAGGGGTTTTGTTTGCTCTTTATCAATCTGCCGTTTCCCATGAGGAAAAACAATTCAAACTGACCTTAAAAAGAGAATATTACCTTACGCATCCACTCCCTATGTAACTCCCGTCGAGGGGGACTTATACATTCACCCTTAATTGATGCTCGTGCGATAATACCTGCGTGCCAGCGTGTGTACAGTATGAAGACGGGCCGTTCAACTGAAAGGTTGATCGTGGTTTACCTTGTGGGCTGGATGGGCCGGTGCTGAGAAGTACTTTTTAAGGATTTGCTCTCGGACAGACGGGATTTGTGTAACCGCTGAGCGTTGTGTTTTGTGCAAGTAAAAGAAAAAGAAAAGAGGCAGCTGCGACTCCCGTGAAGTTTACACACGAGTAGGATCCTGCTGCTGTGACTCATAAAAACTTCACTGGCAACCAGAGATCGTAACTTTGAGTTCACGACGAATCAATAGAGGGAATCTGACCTTTTTTGAACAATTTCACATTTGAATCAAAAACAGGGAATCTGACCTTTTTTTATTTTTTTCCTCCCAAAAAAAGAGAGAAGTCCCAGATTAGTCTCCTGTCTGTGAATTGGTACATCAGATAAGAGGCTGCTCCCCTGCTACCGCACACTGGGAGTCTGCAGTGCAACGAGACCTCCAGAACCTTGGAAAGATTTCCACTTCACTCACCGCAGCGAGAGAAGGATGAGCAACGATATCTCGGAGCTTTAAAATCTATTAAACTTGTATTTGGGTGTCATTTGATACTTCATCAATGTTTCAGTGCACCTCAAACCCACAAATACGGGATTCACCCCTGGTGGAAATACAGTATTCACCGTATTTCCCCTCTATGAACTTTCGCTTTGTCCCAAAGAACACTACACTGTGAAGATTGCCTCGTCAGAGAGTGTTAGTCCACAGCGATAAAATAATATCACCAGAACTGTATTTTCTGCCACAGCCTCCACCACATAGAGCTCCTTTCATAGCACCGCTCTGTAGTGCTTTGTCCAGTAGTTCTGGATATGATATCATCTATTAATAATGTATTGGCAATGGATTACATAAAAAGGGAGCAGAAATAACATCCAATATTCATGCCCCCTGAGCTTGACTGTGTCCAATCCGTTTGGCCCATAAAACCTTAGCCCCATTTCCATATCCGCTGTGGGTCACGACAGGTCTGCCGCACAAAGGCGCACAGAACAGCTCAACTCAGGAAAAGGGCAGTAAAATTCGGGTGGATTTCTGAACCCTTACGAAACAGGCCCCCCTTTGGAAAAAAAAAAGAAAAGAAGTGAAAAAAGCCCTTTTCCGATTTCAGCGCCTGTGAAAAACCTGGTACTGTATTTCCCTCTTTAATTGTGCCACTTGAGAAATTGACGTGCCTCTGAAACATGGCATGAATCTCACAGTTATTGCAGTCCCCTTGGCAGGGAATGTTGATACAACATCTGCATGCTATAGAAAGTAATGGAAGTAGCAGAGGTGGCAGCTGCAACTCTACAGGAAGTGTGCCATTTTCAGGCAGTGCTGCTGTGAGAACCACTAACTGCCAGCCTGGTCTTGCAGGCGGCTCTGATTGCCAGGACACTATGACAAACACGCAGGGGCTGGGAGTGTTGCATCCTGGGGGATGACAGCTTCTGTTTGATTGTCAATAAGGCTCATTAGCAGGAAAAAATTGAGAATGTGAAAAGAGATTAAATGGCTTGAGACAGGGTGCCCCTCATGTTTCATTACGGAGGATTTATCAGAGCTTTTATTTCATCCATTCCGCACAAAAAGGACAAATAATCATGGATTGCTTCCCCCCTAAAAAAAAAAAGTGGAAAGCTGCAGCGAAATGTACATGTTTTAAAAAAAAATGTACACATTCCAGATATTGTAATTCCAGCGATGCCGTCCAACGAATGCTAATGGAGCCCTTTGGACGGCGTCCACAGCTCGTGGGGAACCTCTCCGCTCCTCCTCTGGATTCCAGCGACTCTCATCTTAAGAACAGCGACGGATGTTTCCCTCCATCTTAGGGAGGAACGGCCAACAAAGCAGCGTGTAAGGGCCTTTCCCTGAAGAGTCCTTGTCACGCCGCGCCAAACCTCTGTGATTATCGTTGTTTTTGCAGAGAGTGTCCATGCCTGCCAATACCGCTGTTCCATAAATGAATTTGGCCCCTCGTCAACGAATTACCTAACACGCAGAACTGTGTATGTGTCACATCCAATTCCAACTCACCGGCTTTGGTGGTGTGTGTCAGCTGGAGGACTTAATCATCAATTGTCAATCATAATAAGCGAAGCACATTGATAGGGCTTCTTTTTTTTCCTCCCCCTCCCCTACACAGTTAAATAAAGTGTAAAGGGAGAAGTTAAGACTGACCTTGTTAAATCGGGACCACAATTTGTATTCCTAATTTAGTGTATGGATTAATTAGTGTTGGCAAGTGTGCGGATCGGTTTCCGTGTGGCAGCGCTCGATCAAATCATTTTCAGAAGGAAACTCTGGAATGATATCTGTCCGTCCAATCTTGATGTTTTCGCTCAGAACCCCGGCTTTGCATATTTTTAGCCGCACACTTTTAATTAATGCTTAATTGAAGACTTTACAGAGAGAGAGTTCTTCCAACGGTAGTGGCTAATCAATAACCCGCCATCTCCCATCATGCAAAATTAATCACCCTGACCTGTTATCAGGCCTTAATACAACCAGACACACACATGCACACGTGAAATATGCGAACTGGCAAAGCATGCATTTGCACAAGGCAGGCAGAGGAATCTACTGGCTCATATTTTCCTCTCTCTCTCCCTTCCTGATCCAATCCACTCCTCTCGCCCGTCGTATAGATCGCAGTCTGCGGGGGCCAGAGGCGCTGACAGAGCCCAGATGCTCCCAGTCTGTCTGGGGGACTGGGGAGACTGGTGCCATGGGGTCCTGGAGCCTCTGAAGTGCCGCCCCTCCGTCAACAGGACCAAGGCTAGACCTGCACTTTCTCCAGGGCTGAGACACTCTGCTACCTCGCTGACAACCGGGCCGCACAGTCACAGATTGATACACGCAGGGATACACAATCACAGGCAACCCCCCCCCCCCCCCCTCCACCTCCCGCTCACGTAATGTATGGCCGTTCATCAGCCGTTCCTAATTAGAGACCCCCAGACCAGCACTCGAGTTCATAAGGTTACGATGACACACCGGCACAAGGTTGCTAAAGCACACACACACCCACATGCTGGTACCTCTCGGTGTTTCTCTTACTTTCTCATTTAATCCTGCTCCGTCTCATCACTACTGTCCTAAACTTGCTTATGCGGAGAAGGGGGGGGGTCCCTTTGTTCTTAAGAAACAAAACATTAAAAAAAAGGCACCGCGAGATCCCCTTCCATCCTCCCCTGCTTCTTCTCTCCAAAACACAAAGATCATTACAGGAGCATCAAAGAATGCCATGTTTGAAATGATCTTCCTCTTTGTAGTTGTGGCGTGGCGTGGAGTGTGTTGTGTGTTGGTATTAGACGCCGCTGTGGCAGCTGTCGCGGCTGGCTGCGTTGGTGCCGCGGTGTCAGGGCCTCCGAGGCCAGGCTGTCCCGGCAGAGAGACAGAGGGGGAGGAAACCCGATAGCGCAGCCAAGCCCCACTCTAATGTCTGTCTATCCGGCTATCTCTCCCCGTGTCTCTCTGACTGCTGGACACCGCCTATCTGCATGCCGGATACTCCTCTGCCTTCCCAGCAGCCGGGCACGGCTCGCAGCTGAGTTCATATGCTCCGAGAAAGTTTTTAACCCTTATTGTTTTTTTTTGTGTGCAAACTTTTCAAAGAAGCAGCTATTTACGAATCACTGGTGTGACTGCGGGATTAACTTATTCCGGGTCCCCACTAAGCTGGAGACCCGTACCGAGGGGCGCAGGTGATCATAACCGGAGAGTTATGAGCCGACATGTGTGAAGAGCACGAGATGGAAGCTCGCCGAGTGTTTGGATTTGATGCGGGGGCAGAAAATTGCTCTGTAATGAGGAGGGGTGCCAGGATATGAGATGGGAAGTGGGGAGTTGTAGACAGGATATAAGTTACGAGAGGGAAACTAATGTTAGGAAATGCGGAGGTTGTTGTTGTGGCTGCACGAGCTAAAATGTATCTTACTGCTGTTCTCTATGATTAATACGGCCCGGCCAGGTCAGAACCCTGCACTAACGCTGCCAATGCCACCAACCACATCCTCGCTCTTTCTGGGGCTCAAATGAGTGTGTATAGGACGTGAGAAAGTGTGTGTGTGTGTGTGTGTGTGAGGGGGTTAATAAATGTTGAATCAAACGCCGCACGAGACACTCACACTCCTTAAGGGTTGCCCATTAGCGGTGTGTGGGTGCATGGGGAGTTTATCAGTGTCTGGGTGATTTATGAAGTCAGACTCAATATCATCCACTTCACCCACACACATATGGACATACACATGTGCACACACCAACACGCATGGCCACATGCTCGCTCTCACACTCGCACACGCACACGCACCCGTGTACTCCCTCTCCTTGAAATGGAGGCTGATATTAGGGCCAAAATTAAAGGTTTCACAGAGATTAACAGTGCGGATGATGAGATCGTCTCAGCCTCTTTTCATCTAATTCCTTTTTTATCTCTGAGCCGGCATGATACGGAAGTGGTACACACGGTAAAATTACAGCCACAAAATAATACAGACATAACAATAACACAGCGACTAATACAGATAAATACCAAAATACCATGAAATTGTAAAAGAAAAACAAAATTGAGAAAATAAAAAGTGCCGGTTATTATTTGAAAGGCTTTCCGTGGATACCTATGCAATTACACGGCCAATTACTGGCAGCACGTCTGACGCTTTGATGCCGGACTTGTTTTTTAACATCAGCTGCACATCTCCACAGACATCAGTAGTCGAGTTTTCTAAATTCACAGCATTCCATAGAATTTACTTAGCCACGAGCGAAAAAAAAGGAGGGTGCTTACAGTGCACTTCAGAGTGCGCCCGGCTTAAATGGGACCCCTTGTGGCTGTGTCACAGCTCCCTTCGTTAGGGGGCTGACTGTAGCCTGTAGTCACCACAGGCATCATTAGCCCTCTGTGAAACCACAGACTGAGTCTCATTCTTCATCTGCCTGTCTGCTGCCTCAACACCGACGCTGGAACGGTGCTCCGATGGCAGAGTAAGTGAGTCCAGCTGCACGGAGAGGACAGCCACACGGAGCTGATCGGATAAGAAATTCAAAAATGCAGCAAAGTTCAAATGTATTCAGCGAGCGGGCCACTTGAATTGGTTCGGGAAAGGTTAGAGCCGGGGTTATTTTTGGAGGGCGGATTATTAGGCTACCTGGGCTGAACAGAGGAGGAATAACTATGGGCGAGTAAGGGTCACTCTGGAGCCGCAGCAGACAGTGAGGAGAATGGAGAATTTCGGGGGAAGAAAAAACTAAACTGTCAATTTACACCAGATAATTGTGAGAAAATGAAGAACATGAAAAAACAGGACACGCTCAATTAAAGTGAGTGATTTTTCTAAACACGCGCTCCCACTGCTGACCTCTCCATATGGTCTATTTAGGAACAAATAATTTATCCCAGAGGGATTTTTTTTTCTTTTAAAGCGTCTGTGATGGAAATAACATAACATAATAAACATTTAAGTTACAGATTTAATGTGCAGGATGAATTCAAGGTTGAAATGTTGATTTCTGTTTCCCGTTCTGTACTGCCCTCTAATGGAAAACACCACTCAGAAATAAAAGAAGGAGCTCTGACATCCAGAGCTGCAGCGGGAAGAGAGAGAGAGAGGGAGAGAAGACATACAGCATAATTAATTATGAGCAGAAGTGAGGGAACGCTACATGAAATCAATTTTTAGATTAAATACAATTAAAATGATGAAAAGCCAAGATTTGTCATTTTGAGATGTATTTATTTAAGCACGTCTGTTGTATCACAAGCACAGTATACAATGCATAGAAGACTTCTCTTCTCTAGGTGGTTTATAAGGCGAGAGCAAACAATGAGATCTAAATGAAGACAAAACAAATGCTTCACTACAAAGCTTTGTAGCAGTAAAATTCAGAGCCTTTATCACTGGATGTTGAACAAAGCATTCACTTGGCAGGAAATTAAAAAACCAACGAGAGGTACAAAGACTAATTCTGCTTAGGAAAAAAAAAACAACAACAACAACAATGCAAGAGACATATTTTTAAGGGAATAATAATTCTTTAGAAAAACCATTCCAGCACTATCTGGCAAACGGCAACAGAGACCCACGGGAGCATATGTTTGTAATTCCTACTGTTCTCTGTTTAAGTTATTTTTGTACATTCTAATTCTGCAACAACTCTGTATCACATTAACAATGCAGCATCTCTATTCTTAGATTTATAAAAAAAAAAAAGAGTATAAAATGAATATTTACAAGAAGCTCCAGTTGTTCCATAGTGTGTGCCAAGCACGCTAAACTTTATGGCCCTGTTTTGTGTTCCTAAAAAAAAAAATACTGGCCTTGTGTGAGATCGTGCGTGTGTGTGTGTGTGTGTGTGTATGTGTGTGTGTGTGTACTGAATGAAGGACAGTTGGCCTGTCATGCTTTAGCCTTCCCCTCTCTGCCTCTCATGGGTGAGCAGCCATTGTTTGAGATGGTCGCCCTTGCCGCTCATGTACGGCCCACTCTGTCCACTGCTCGAAATGACTCGGTGGCAGGGAATGAGGAGAGGAACCTGGCACACGCACAAACAGACAGGCAGAGAGATTCAGCTCCGAGGAAATAAACATGTGCAACTTTAGCAAATATTATGCAAGAATGTTTTTGGACACACTTTCAAAATGTTTGCTTTTGCCTTTTATTTATAACAACCATTTTCCAATTTATGAAATTGTTTAAGAATGCAGTAAGCATTTTTTAGTGTATACATTTAAATATGTTACGATGCCTCAGTAGAAAAATAAAAATAGAATAAAATATTATTGGAACTCTAAAAATCAACTGCCGTCTTATTCTCTGGTTGACGTTTATTGTCACTGCACCACAGCAGCTGGAGATGCTGGCAGCAGATCTACACACGTATGACAATATCTCTGATTTACCACATAAACGATGTGACTTAAAAGTAACTAACATGCAAAAATTATGAAGCTGCACTTTTTTTTCTTTGCTTTTTATGTTCATGCACTGCATGAAAACAAAGTGCCACACCAGAGGTGTCTGGTTTGATCCTGCACAAATCCACATTCAGGGTGATGGCTCAGTCTTTGGGTATAAATGTTTTTTACTCTTTAATAGTGTAAAGCAAAGAAGCAATCAAAAATTAATGGGCAAAAACACCAGCAGGATGAATATTCAATCGAGAGGGTGTCAACATTAAGATCTGATAACCCTGTGATCATTAAAAAGAGGAAGTCGGTGGAGCGTTTACTCTTGTTGGAGACGAATGCCAGGGGGGTCCCGAGTTCTTTGTAAACTAAATGGCTGGAGAAAGATTAAACAAGCAAGCCCAGAACACTTCGATCATTGTGAATCCAGAACAAGGAGAGTGGCAACGGTTGGAAAGAATCACAGCAAATGCTTCCTGTAAAATGTTCTTAATGTTTCCCTCATTTTGTTCCTGTGCATTGTGACGATATTTCTCCAATTTAAATGAGTTCTCCTGACTCGATGGCTGCACCTCCAGCCTTTTAGAGAAAAAAGTTGGGGCGTGCAGTGTGTTTCAGTTCAGATCCATCATTAAACCCGCTCCCATATCAACAGCAATAAAACTTTCCGAGCCCCAGATTAACCTTGCAGACAGAGAAATACTGCTCCAGTATTCGGATCAATACTGTTCCCCGGGTTTGGAGGGAGAGCTGGGTACCCTCAAGGCCTTCGGATCTGCCTCTTCACTTGGGGGGAAAAGAGCACTACACCAGGCTTATCAATACTCAAATCCTGGTGAAGAAGAAGTGCCACAGAGAGGAGAGGATCGATTGAACACACTGAGCTTTTCACAGCTGAAGCCCAAGCGGAGCAGCGCTTCTGACAAGTAATTGACACTGACAATCTGACTCTGGATCTGTATCAGGAGCTGAGGGCTCAGGCTCCCAGCCTCCCTGACGAAAGGAAAGAAATGTCTGTAAAATACAAGACTGAGAAGCACTCGACAGCCATCCAGAAGCAATGCCAATGGCTAATGTAATGCACAAAGTAAGTAGAGAAACTAGTGTGAAAAACATGCAGAAAATTGCTATTTTTCTGGTTTGTCTGTATCTACTCTGTGTTATAAACCCGCTTTGTCATTATAAATTACTTCCCTTCTTTAATCGCAAAGCGGTGTCGGAAGGGAGAGCACAGGGCTGAGTGTGAGGTGGTACACAAGATATTTCACTGCACATATGAGAGAGAACATCTCACTGGCTGCATTTCTGTACAAGAAGACTCCTCTGCCTCACAGAGCACACCGGTGGTGCCCACAGCACTACATGGGCAGAGCTAAACGGGCTTTGATCAAAGGGTTTGATCAAAAGAAAACACACCACTTGCCCTCTAGCCCTCCATTTTGTACACAGTGGATTCACGGGCAAAATGATGCGGTGGGCCAGGTTTCCTGCAAGAATCGGAGAGATTTGCAGTGAACATCTACAGTAAAGACTTTGAGAGGACGGGAACAAAAGGTGTGGGCTTAAAATCGCGGAGGTAGAGTTTTACTTCTCAGCGGGAGGCGTCTGTTTCGTCATCGCACGTATTGGAACACCTACACTTCACAATACATGTGCTGCACCAATGAGGACCTTTAAAAACGCATATTAATGGGAAATGTCACTAGTGAACACAACTTGTCTTTTGCAAATAGTGCCTCTCTTCTATATATTATCATTTTTTTATGTAGTTTCGATGTTTTTTGATGACAGAAAGTAAAGATTTCATAACGTCATAATGTTTCTGTGCTTGTTTATTTTTATATTTATGTATTTGTTCAATCAGCCATTTTCAAATCTTATATGAAATTAAAGCAGAAATATTTGACATAAAAACATTCAAATCTATTGCAACTTGTGCGTCTTGTGCGCAGATGATCAAAATTACATTTAAAATTTACATCGCATGATTATTTCATACGAGCCGTAACTGACGACTATTTTCATACTCAATCAACTGTTAGGTTTATAAAATATTAAAAAAAATACCTATAACAGTTTCCGAGGTGATAATCTGAAACGTTCTTCTTTTTATCACCTACAAAAGATTCTGTTTACTAACATAAAACAGAGAAAAGCAGCAAATCCTCTCTTTTTTGAGTATTTAATCAAATTATTAATATAAAAAATGCCAGTAGATTAATTTTCAGCCAGTCATTTAATTGTTGGAGCTCTATTTTTAATACTGTAGGTGAGTCATTCATGGTGTCTCCTGTGCGTCTTATTAAATTCCTTATTTATTATGCATATTAAATTACTAATTAACTTCTGACTATAGGCAGCTCCACTGTTTGTCCACTAATGCACACAACCCATAAAGACGCAGTAACCATTAAAATCAAATTAAACTAAAACATAATCACTCTCCCTGTCCAACATAAGGCAAGTTCGTAACAGAGAAGCCTGTCAATCAATGTCAAGCACACTCACCGGGTTCCTCCTCATGGCCCCTCCCACTGCTCGCGCCGCTCTGGGGTTTCCCGCCATCTCGGCGAGGCGTTGGTACGAGACTGTCTCTCCAAACTTCACATCCGTCTGAAGTACGTGCAGCACGCGGCTGGTGAACGCGTCTTCCCCACAAAGCAGAGGACAGAGGGGAAGAGCGGGAGACAGGAGGAGAGAAGAGAACAGGCGAGAGCCCCTGGTTTAATCAAACGGAGACGGCTGACTGACAAGAGTTTAGTGCGAGGTGGATTATACACGTCTGAAATAAACCTGTGTTTTGACTTTAAATCATAAAAGTTTGACACATCTCTACATTCTGATCCACTTCATAATTTTTTCCATTATGCACAAACACGTGTTTGAGGGGCAGTGCCTCTTCAGAGGTGATCTGCACGAGAGCCGTGTTTCTTCTTCTTTACAATCCTCATTAAACAACCGAATGCACCCAAGTCCCTCGGTTTGACCTCGGAACCAGTATTAGCATGCTACAGAAGCTGATGTGAGGAAATTATTTCCATGGCAGAAAAATCTAGGTTATGCTTTGAAAAGGTCACAGCTAAAATTAAAAAAGTTCGCTCCTTCATTTAAAAGGATTAAGAGAGGCCAAAAAGACTGCAAATCTGCTCCAGATTTTTAATAATAATAATTTGAATGTTGCACACCATTTGTGGCAGTGGGATGACTTTGAGGTTAATCAGACCAATTTGTCCTTTTAATTGCTTTCTATTCAGAGTAGATTCATTATATCATCTTCACTTAAATGGCAGAATTCTTCAAATCATCCGCAGCTTAACCGACCACATTAACGGCTTTGATTTCATTAGCACTTTAGCACTATCTTTTTTTTTCTGGATTACCAGGCAGTGACTGAGAGGCATGTTTGTTCTGTGTCTGATTGCTAAAGAAAAAGGGGCAAAGTGTTTGAAGCATCTCGAAACCTTAAGACACCGATGCACCGAGCTCATGTAGCGAGCGAACAACATCTTCTTCTCTTTTTTTTTTTTTAAGCACAGAGAGCAAGATGAGGAACAATAGTCTCGTTATCAAGAGGGGGTGAATTTCTTCCAGTATATACATGTACTCAGTCATGAAAATTCAATTAGTGATCTCCCATTCTCTCTCATTTATATGGTCTAAGAGAGCACATGACAAGTGATCTATGAGAAATCCCTCTAAATTGGCATTGTGTGAAAACATGTCACACCCCTGTCTCTCTTCTACAGAGTGAACATCCTTTGCTCCCCAGGCTCCCTCGCTACCTTATAGTCACTCTCCGCTACACAAAGCCACGCGAACAAGGCAATTTGCCTAAACTGGGGGGAATAAGTGTAAAACCTAAAGGGGATACATTTGATTGATGCACACCCATGTGAGTTCTTTGTCTTGAACAGGGCCCGTAGGTACTGTTTAATAATTTTTCAGGTAATAATCACGCTGTCAACGAGATGACGGGCTCTTACGCAGACAGACTTAATGTTATGAGGAGATAAGATACACCCCTGAAATTTCTTTTATGCATTATTCACCCTCATAAAGCTCGGATTTGGCCCCATGATGTGCGGCGGTACACATTGATATCGCTTTGTCACGGGTGGGCTGGCGACAACTTGCCCAGACGACGGCTGAAGACAAATCCCAGCCGATGAAAACGTTATTGACAAACAAGCAGAGTCGGTGTCACGCCGGCCGGCCGAGCAACAAGCTGCGGTGCCGTTTGCACCTTCTGCAAATCATGAGCGGCCGTTTCTCCGGGAAGATTTCACATCTCCAACAGTTCCGGACAAATCAAGTGTCGGCGCTTTCATCTGCCGGCGCAGAGGTTAAAGAACTTTGCCCTCATCAGCGTTAGTGACAGAGACTTCATGTGGGTCACTCGAGGTGACCAGCAATGATTTGGAGAGCAGTCCCCGAGCCCCATACTTCATAAAGAGCCTAATATGGTGTGTCTGGGGGTCAGGACCCTCTTTAGATCGGGGTGCAGTGATGTCAATTGTTTAAATAAAAGTTGAGAGGAACCACTTACATGTTTACAGACATCCCATAATTGTGTCACAGATCATTACCTACCGGGCGGCCAGGTGATTGGGCCACTGCGGCGGCAGAGACCGATTGACCCGGAGTAAAATCGAACGGTTCTAGTGATTATGAAATATTGACATGTATGATGGATTTGCTCATAATTTGGTATATGAGGGCAATTTGAGAGAGAGAGGGAGAGCGAGAGAAAAAACTGTGAACTGAATTCCATCAGCCCTGCTAATGATAGATTTGCAGAGATGACTTCCAGCTGACAGTCACCTCATACATGGCTGTGAGAATAAAAAGACAATAGTGGAAATACAGCTACCTCATTATCCTTTGTGTCTAATGGGAGGGAAGACTTTGACTCCCAGTCAAAGTGTCTCTTGAGTCTTGAGGGATCCATACTTTTGAAGGCTGACGGGGTGCTGATGATTCTCTGATTATTCGATATTCTGAAAACGTTCATTTCCCTAATTCCTCTCCACATCACAGGGGCGAGTCCTGGTGAGTGTCTCATCTCGCCCTGTGCTGTGCACAGGGGGAGGTTCAGGCTCCTGCAGGAACACAGTCATTTGGGCTTTGAAGAGCGCCCTTCCCCCCCTTTGCCTGGCCCCCTCCCCGCACATTCCCTGTGCCGCTAACCGAGACTAAGATCCTCTCGTCTGTTACATATGGATGTATAATTAATGAGATAAGAATATGCATCGTTTTAAGAACTCACGACGGTGTCTGTGTTTTTCTGAAGGGGGGGTTAACGCGAGTGCACGCACACGCACACACACGCACACACACGCACACAAACATACACATGTTCACGGAGCACGACACTCGCCATCCCTCTACCCCTGTCGACCAAACTTGCGTGTGATGTCGTGCATGACAATCAGTCAGACAGTATAGGAAACTGCAACTCGCGTCTCCTTTCATATCACCTCTGTTGCTCAGGTATATTGTGACAGCTAATATGAAAAGTGGCTTGTTTTGTCAGAAATGTGTAAATAAACATGGCAACACTTCAAGTGAAGGTCACAACTCAATATAACATGACAAGTGCTGCGAGAGCGCTGTCGCGTTCGGCTTCTCCCACAAGATAACTGAGCAAACAAAAGTTGGTTGTCACAGATTGTAATGACCTGATTAAACTTGTATTTTGTTCCAAGGGAAGCGGCGGCGGCGGAGGCTAGATCGAGTAGGAATTTGTACAGAAAAAACCCCCCGAATCCTGAATATTTGTGAATCAACAAGCAAAAAAAAAAAAAAAAAAAATACCTCTATTTTCCTCTCTCAAAAGACAAATACTCTTGATGCTCGCATTTAACATTTTGATACTGGCATGGCCTATGGTTCTGACTACCGAGAGCAATCGAAGCCTAAACCCTGTATTTACTGAGCCCCAAAACAACAGGCGAGGGAGAGAGGTGGAACACAGCACAATCACCTATTCAGATCAGGTACTAATGAAGAATTCCATCTATCCTGAAATTTAATTAAAACCCCAAAGACTTCAGATGAGATGCGATTTGAAAGAGCCTGGGGCTGGTACACAAGCACTTGGTGGCGAAGGGAATCACACTGAAAGTTGATATCGTAATTGGTCCTGATGTATTTCTGCATTGCCTTCGCGGGAGCGTGGGACTCATAGCTGTATACAGGGTCTCGATGGAGTACCTGCTCATTGAAAATGCCATCACTCAAGCACTGCAGATCTGCATGAAATTAGAGAGCAGCTAAGGCCTGATTGCAGGGGAAGAGAAGCACAATTGTTAAATGCATATATTAGAGTATATTTTCTTTCCTGTGTAGGTGTGCTGCTGACTTTAAATGAGCACGCGTGGAAACCTTTAAGTTAAGATGCGATGAGCGTCTCGGCGTGACAAAGAAACCGCCTGGAATTGTTCGGGAAACGGCACAGGCGTGATAAGTTTATGATTTGAAAAAATAGAAAAAAAGTTGTCGGGCTGCGAGTATTGTTTGTCTGCCGAAAAAAAACAAAAAAACTGGAGGGATAATTAATTCCTCGTTTCTTTCCTCAGCGCCCTCGATCACTCACTCCGCAGACGCAGCTTCAGGTTGAAAGGACACTAATTGTCCATTTTTGGGGGTGCTTTCATTTTACTCGCCCTAGGTGACTGGTCAAGGCAACAATAAGCTCATTCAAACTTTACCACCATTCACATGTTCTCATTAGAAAAAAAAAGAGCTTCCTGTCTGAGAATGTCAAGAGTGGAATTCGATCAGTTTCAAAGAATGTGCCAAGAATCATGGAAAAGCTTGCCAAGACTAACACGCGTGGTAAGAGCTGCCACAGATTACTGAACCAAGTTACAGCTCTGTGTTCTGTTCTCTCTCCTTCACTCACCCACTCACTCGCTTTCCCTCTCGCTCTCTCTCCCTCCCTCGCTCTCTCTCCCTCTCTCAGCCATAAAATACTTCATTATAACACAGTGAGCCAGTGAGTGTAAGTGATGTAACTGACAATTAAGAGTGAAAGCCTGATCCCAGTCATGGCTCTGCAAATATTTATCCATGACAGACCTCCTTGCAGGGCGGGGTGGTGAAAGGCAGGGAGCGGGGGTCTCCCAGTGGTCCGCGGCTCACTGAAGTACGCCTGGAGCCATTCAACACAGCGCTGCAACTCGGGGCTCGTTTCTGCCGGGCTATCGTTGACCACACAGCTCAGGGGGGCCCCGGCGCTCCTGTGAGGGAGAGAAGGCAGGATGGGGAGGTGAGGTGGGGATCAGAGGAGCAATCATAATACCTGATTCCTGGTTGAACGGCGCTAAAATGTGTCACGAGAGTGTAATAACACGCCACGGGTGACACAAATGCAAGATGACATAATTTGCTGAGTGAAACAAAAGTTGTTAATCAAGACGTGCTTAAAATCTAAAGTTACGCACTTTGGCTCCGCTCCTGTCAGTCAGTGGTGACACATGCAAGAGCTATGAAAAGACAGAAAGAAGTTCAAGAAAAATAGACACTAATCCAGACGTTCTTTTTTACAGTAGATATATATTTATACGAAGTGCAGCGTGATAGAATATGAAAGAAAACATTGTTGAGTCGTACGAGCGCGAACACTTTATTTCAACCAACTTAAAACAAGCAGAACCAGTTCCTGGAAAAACACGAGTGAGAGACTTTTCAAAAGTCTTGCAGCTGTTTCCAGAAGAAAAAAAAATGAAAAAAAGTTAGGAGCACGGCGTTAACAACAGTTTCAACTCTGCTTGAGTCTAGTTTATAGTTCATGACAAGAATAAATGGATTTTTTTGGCCAGAGCGGTGCTGGCCAGCAAAGCTCTGCACTTGGACGCGCATCTTAGCAAGAGTAGATGCTTGGAGGAATTTGCTGATGGTTGAGTTGGCATCACTTAACAGCTGAGTTTCTCTCCGCTGCTGACCACCCCCCAGGTCAACGCAAGCAGACTGACCCATATTTGACACTTAAAGACCCAACAGGGAAGGTCTTCTCTTAGCATGTGCATTACTGCAAAGTGGACCTCAAGCTGTGTTGTGGATCTAAAGCAGGCCCGCCAATTCCATTAACTGGTGTACAGGACTTATAAATAAATAATATCACCATTTAAGTGCCCCTTTTTCAAAATTGGCTTATCCTGTATGGTATTAATAATGGACATTTACTTTGTTAAACACACAGACCGTCTCTCTCCTGCCCGCCGTAACAACACGGCCCTGAAGTGTTTTTACACTTCTGCAGGTCACAGTTTGAGCAGCGTTTTATATTGGACATGTGAAGTTGAGGTTTACTGGAGTGTTATGACTGAGCAGGTCAGTTTTTCAGAGGAGCCGCTCGGCCCGCTAGTTTGCCGCGGCGCGATGGAAGTCTCCCGGGTGCCGTTTAGCAGTGGGTGTAAATACAGTAAAAAAGGTGTAAATACTCTCATTTCTAAATAAACCCGCGCAGCAGTTTATAGTTGAGTGGTGAAAACTCGGGAAACCCACTGGCAGGTCCTGCGCTGAGACCGGCTCAAACAATGGCCGCATGGCTCATGGCAATCTCTGACGGCATGGGTGAGTGCCCAGCCAGCCCCTACTTGTCATTGTCTCTCCTTTTCCATCCCTCCCCTCCTCTTCTCCCCCCCCCCCTCTCTATTTCTCTATCCTCCCACTCCAGCTCTTTTGGCTCCCCACCACCGACACACACCCACCATCCCCCCATCCCTCTTTCTCTCAACAAGGATCTTCAGGCCACTGTTCCCCCTCTGCCCCCCCCCCCGCAACCTCCTCCCCACTACCACCACCCCATCCCCTCCACCCCAATGCGCCTCCTCCTCCCACCTCCTCCTCCCGCTACCCCCCCCCCCCCCTCTCTCTCTCTGAGAGGATGTTCCAGCCGCTGCACACTGACAGCTCGGGGATATTGTGTGTGGAAATGTTCCTGTTGGACCCGCAGGCCCTTACAATCTACCGGACAAAGGCTAGAGCACCTTTGCTTAAGGCTTGGCACCTTTGACCTCCAGCTCACACTTCAGACTTGTCACCATGGCTAATTTTTCCCTCAGCCCCCCCCCAGCCCCCTACCCCATATGGATGCGCCTGCTTTAAAGGTGTTTTGAGTGATACAACATTGACAGTAGTAAAAGTTAATGCAATGCAGTACATGTTATGGCCAGTAAACAACACGGAAATAAATAAATAAAAGTGGAACAACATCAGTCGGGCTGAAGTCTGTCACCTCTAGCCGGGATGGGGGATTGTTTGTAAAGAGCACGCAGGCCGGTGGAGGTGGAGCTCCTGCACCGGCAACATTTCCAGTCGCTTCAGGCTTCGGTGAATCACAAATCAAGCAGCATCACATGATCTTCGCAGAGTCCAGACTGGCACATTAGAAAGTCTGCCCTTCAAATGAGAGATTAGAGATGTGTAATAAATGTGGAGCTAATTACAAAGAAACTCTCAGAGGAGGCACGATCTTTATATTGTCTTAAAGTAACTGCCATCCCCCTGTATAAAAACTAAGAATTATAATTAGCAGAGACTATAAACACGATTTTTAATAACAATGTGGAACAAGAGATTTTAAGTTTGAATAAACAATTTCTTTATTCTTTATTTTTCTTTGACTGGTTAAAAAAAAAAATCATACTTTTTTTTTTTCCATGTCCTTCAGACGTTCATCACGTTTCATCACAAGTAAGGAAATAAGAAACTAATTTCAAAGTAGCCAGGACCTGCTGCACTAAAAAGAATATTTCCCTTGATAGAAGATTGTGATTTGAGAAAATTTCTAATATTGTGCTCCTGTCACAATCAATTTCCAATTACCATAAATCATTGCAGCGTAAAGTGGGAGTCATTTGGAGTCCTAGTTATTTTCCAACTCTAATATAAAGAATGAATTGAGCATTTATATAATGTTGGAGGTTATTTCATTCAACCTGGAAGAAACAATCAAAGGAGACAAAGGGGGGAAAAAGGAAGAGCTGACATTAAATTTGTCAATTTTCTTTAACATATTGTGTATCTGCGCTTGCACAAGACTTCAGTGAGACTTTTTCTATCAGCCGCAGTCGTAAGAATGGAACAGGTTAAGCACAGGATCTAATTGAAAGGAATCTGGCGAAGGGTGTAATGGTATATTGCACAAAAAAGGGGAAAAACTCAGAACTCATGCCTCCATCCTGTGAAGCGTGATGGCGCTCATCCTGACTCGATCGGCTGTCACTTTTGACACAGCCTGCCAGAGTTCTCCTTCACCGATCATGGGTAACATGGCGGGTCAGAGGATGAAATAGAAAAGGCCAAGAGCAGTCCAATATTTTCCTCAGCCTTGTAGCTCCAGATACTTAACTCGCAGACGTCAAAGACTCAAGAGAGCATGAAAAAAGCCTAAAATGACTGTCTAAAAAGGGAAAAAAATACAGCATGTCTCTATGAATGTCAAGATCCTGATGGTCTCTGAGCCAAAGGCTGTGATACAATTGTAAGCCACTTGCTCAATGCAGCTTGTTCAACCGTTTGAAGATCATTCAGATGCCTATCTAGCTACTGCAGCAGTAAAGTCGAGAGCTTTCCGAGTGGTAAGCTGTAAGGAATGCTTCTCATTTTGTTGTGGGGCGCGCACGCTTTTTGTGCTCCGCAGTTTCAAAATAAAAACAACTGGGCCGTATAAACTGCTCTCCAGATATCCAACAACTCTTATTAGCGAATGTCCACCGAAGAGGCCACAACACTCACTCCGCTACATAAAGGTGGTGGTGAAACACAGTACAGGAGGCAACAAAGCACACAACAATTAGGTCTGCTCCCAACTGGCTAGCCACAGGAGTCAGTGAAGACATGTATTACTAGAGCCTTAACTCTTACTCCATTATGTAGTGTATCCACACCCCGACGCAGCAATGTTTATCTACAACAGACTACTGAGCAGTTTCAAATAGCGTTTTTAGCCTCTATTCTCAAGTGCCACAGTAAGAGATTCCAATTACCCGAATGGTAAGGAGCCAGTGAGGGAGGCACAAAGTACATTAGGGATCCCCTGTAACTGCAGGGACCTTTTAGAGCCTCAACTGAAGAGGGCCGAGAGACTGGGGGGACAGTGACCCTGCATGGATAGCCTCTGTCAAAATTTGACCACGTCAAGCACAAAGGCATTATGGGAATCCAGTGTCACCAAGTCCTAATTACTGTCTGTGTTCAGAGCAAATTACTGCCTTGTTCCTCTGATTAGCGAGGAGGCTAATCTTCACCTGTGTACGCCAGCACTGCTGAGGGCCCTTGAGTGTTAGCGCTTCGTCTTCTGTAATTTATTTTTAAATCAGTGCCCGCTCCCAGGAGTTTTGAGTGTTTTGTTGTGAACCGCTTACCATGATCCCCACCACCGCCCCCTCACCCCTAAATCCTTGACTAAATCCTTGTTTGGTGCCGCAGGAAGATAAGCAAGAACAACACTTGGGCATAATTGACTCGTACTCCCCTCCAAGATGTCAGAGCGGAATCATCTCTCTGCATATTGCGTGAGTATGTCACACACTGTACACTTCTGCATGTTGCAGATATAGAATCCAATCAAGTTCTAAAACAAACTAGCACAACCCTCGTGCTTGAAAAACTTCCCGGTCGACAGCAGGGAGGGAGGGACATTTTTTTTTAAAACAACAACAGAAAAAAAAAACAGAAAGTGCAGGAGCTGCTTTTGGCTGCGGCTCGACAGTGAGAGCTGACTCTCGCTCGGCTCCTGTCCTGACCCTGGAGGGTCTGCTTTGGAAACCACAACATTTGCAGATTTTCATCTGAGTGAATGTCAGTGTCTCGTCTACATGGGCGGTTTACAGGTAGTGTGTTACACAGGTGTTGGTTTACACAGGAAATGGCACATGCAGGCTGATTGGGATGGTCCCGGGAGACGGAGGCATAAACATAGAGCACAGATGGGTCCAAGGGCCAGTGGGAGCAGCACCTTAATGAATACGCAGCTGAGTACTACACTTCACAACATGCAAAACAATATTCTAAGGCCGCAGTAAAAAATAGAACAAAAATCATCTGAATATCATTACACAATGAATAATTCATACCATTTCTAAAGGGACTACGTCAAAACGTCTCTCCCTGCCTTATTGATGATTTCATTCAATATCTCAGCAGAGCACTGTTTGTATGACAAAGCATTTTAGTTACAAATGCAAGCAGTTTCTTAAGCACATGGCTGTGTCTATATATCTGGAAAGACAATCATTTAAATTGATTAAAATTACATGTTAGACTAAATATAAAAACACCCACTGAGCGAAAACGGCTGAGAGACGGAGAGGAAGACAGAGGGAAATTATAATGGTGGAAAAAAAAAAAGTTGTTGTTTCCTGGTGTGTGAGCACATCATGTAAACAGGCCCCAAACAGGGAACACATTTACCATTCCGCTATTCAGTGTGAACCAGGACATTGATTCACAACACTACACAAGTGTGAGAAAAACGATAAATGCATCACCTCAGATATTTCACACCAGCGCCGGTAGTAGTGTGTAAAAGCTGTTGTGACAGCTTGGGTATTAGGACTGGATATATGGAAAATGTCTGGCTGCTTATGAATGCCAGTGCGACTGGGGTGACAGGTTCGACACGAAAACACTCCACCTCAGAACAATTAGGCTGTTCTCAGGCCCCCATCCAGTGTTGTCGGTGATAATGGAAAGCTGTGAGGATAACTGGTGATAAATAGACTTTAACACCCTCCTCCTTAAGAGCAATGCAGTCCTGCAGTCCTCTCATATCCTTAACTAATCATGACCATGGCCAGCAAATTCATACAAAAGACTAATTACTGTTGTACTTCACTTCAGTCTCAAAGGCCTCTTATATAAGGACTTGGGGGTTCTCTTGCCTCCTTTCTCCTCTTGATGGGTATTTTTTTACAAGTAGGCCTCGTGCTAGACAAAAGCGTTTAAAAATTGGTGATTGCTTTCATCCGCTTTAATTACATTCAGAAATGGCATTTCTGCCACATAATACGCCCCTATTGTTTCAGAATTATCTGGCTTGAGGAGTCAAATCTACAATATTTGACGATGCTCCCGAGTTAAATCGCCTCTTGAAATTGAAATATGCAGCTGAAATACAAAATAAAACGCCATGCCTTGCTGCTGAGATACTGAAAGCTCCTTGGCTTTCTGCAGAATGCTATTATTATGCATATCCAGGTAGAAAGTTAATTAACCCAAAGCTTAAGCTAATTATGGTAGCAGAATGCTATCAACCAAACACTTTCAGTCAGACAGCTGTCCAGAATTTCATTTGCTAATCATTTGTCTTTTGCCGGAGCATATGGTACATTTCCCCGCTATCACAGCAACAACAAACAGATGAAAATCATTAACTAAAAACAATGTGCACTGTGAAGAATCAGACACAGATTTATAAGGCTTTGTGTCAGAGAAAAAAAGGGGGGATTTATGGCCTGGGAAATATAATGATAATTTTTGGTTTTAGCCACTTAGGATTTTAGGCAGCTCACGTGACTCGGGTGTGCTGGGAATTCAGATGCACAAATATATTGTTTATATTTATATGCAAATGAGACAGAATGCTTATCCGTGTAAAATTAATTACAATTTTCTATAGGAGCATATGCAAAGAGTCTGTTCTTAACAATTTTTAGCTTCTAGCACATTTTGGGCACGGATTTTCTTTATTTTTTCCCCACAACACAATATTTTTATGTTGTTAAAAGTAGAAATCCCTCTGCTCAGAATTAAATCAATTATTTTCCAAGAAATGCTGCATGCATTTTTTTTTTTTTTTTTCATAAAAACACATCTGGCTGTTAAAGGGTGATTGATATCAGCATTGCCTCGCGACATTATCAGGCAATAAAGGCTAGTCAGGTTCTAATGCAACATGTCATACACAGGCTCCTGTAGTACATTTCTATTGAGGACCTCACAAGCTAAATTGCTTTTTTCCTGCTCCCCCACATCTCAGCCAGCTTGACAGACAAATTGATCAAAGCATTGTAAAATAATATGCTCGCAAAATGTCTTGGGGCAGGAGTCCAGCCCTTTTTTTCATTTTTCACCCTAATAAAAAAGTGCTCTATGATTTCCTCTGTATTATGTGTCTGTGCTCTGTATGAAGGAGGCGAGAAGCATCATATTTCAGATAATAGTAATCTCCTGTAAACAAAATGCGTATCATTTTTCTGTGAACGCTGAGGCCATGCTAAAAACTAAAGAGGGGAAAAGGCGGTTAACAGGGAGGCTGGTGCGTAGGGCCCCAACAGGGGTTGTTGAGATGTAATGAATTTGTTCATCTGATGGTGCCTTCAGGGCTGTCGTTAGACTGGCAGAGGAGGTTGATTTCAGGAAATGTTCCTAAGATCAGTTAGGAAGCAAAAGGGGCTTGAGACGTTTCTATTAGAAAGAGCTGACGGTCATGGTGCGTAAGCAATACTTCAAGGGCGTTTATGTAGCTATAATGGTGTTTATCAATAACTATCTATCAATGCCTCAAATGCTGTTGTTGCTGCTTCGGCTGTTCAACACCAACCAATAGTGAATTGTGCAAAACAAACACGGTCACACGAGCCTGTAAAGCTTTGGCTCGGTCAGAAATATCTACCGCAGGTCTCCCGTTACGTTATGCGTGGCATGGACGTTATCTATCTCCCTTATCCAAAATATGCTCTAAGAGATCATTTATCACACTGACTTCCTAAGCCTGTGCCACCCCACATCCAAAGCTGAAAAGAGCCTTGTTTAGTATGTCATAAATAAATCAATGGAAATGGCTGATCTGAACTATTACCGCTACAGGCAGGCTTTTGTGAGATCTACATGTAAAGCCAGTTGCAAAGATAAGCCCATATTTTGTCACTTTATCTCGCCTCCCTTAATGCCTGTTTACATTGCGTTGCTCCGTATATCTGAGGTGGCTCTAGTTCCCCTGTCCTACAACAATGACACCGTATTCAACTGGTTGTGATAAAAAAAATTCTAAACATCTGCTTCAGTAATTTCCCGCTCACACCTTCGAGAACGTACAGGCCGCGATGTGATCGAGGCTTCATTTATGACCGACACCGCAAATGATATTAAACTGAGAAATGATGTAGTGATGCGAATCATTAAATTCATTTGCATATTCCTACTGAACCTGAACACACAAATTAAACCCTGTTCACGAGGAGACGGAAAAAGGTGCTTGCGCATGGTTACAGGACATCTTCCATAATCAAAATTCCATATTATTAATTTTCAGACTTCAACTCATTAACAACAAGTGGAATGTTTTTACTGCTTGATGAATTTTAGGAAATAGCAGACAGTCAGGGAGGAAACACATGTTGAGGTATAATATACAAGGTCATTAATGGGTTTACATAAATTAGAATTTGAACATACATTTTAAAGGATAACTTCCTATCCGGCTGCATTTGGAAATGGTTTAATTTCCCAAACCATTCAAGGTTGTCAAATGCAAATCTGCGATACATGGATATTTAATTTCAATCTAATCAAAACTAATCTGAGATGTAGGATGTGGACCTGTAAAAATAAGGAATAAGTACTTATTAATGCCGGGTTTAATCAGTTTCAATCGCTTCAGTAAGACTGTCAGCATTCTAACAAATTTGAGGGATGGGCAGGGCATGAAATGCAATCACATATTACATTTCTGAGTGTCGCTTGACACTCAAGACGACTGCATTCAACTTTGAGGCAACATAAATAAACAGGAGGGAACAGTCCATGCTCCCCATGGCCTTTGCTGACCCTACAGACATCAGCTCTAATCAACTCCCTTGTGGGTAATAAACAAGTTATTTTTCTGAAATTTCAAATATACTGCAGGAAGAATCACAACCACATGCCATCAGAAATCTAATTTCCAGCCCAACTGTATTCTAGTGCCCCTCATATTTCTAGTGCCGGCTCATATTTGCCCAACTTTCTCCGGGATATTTCTTGTGGGATCTACAAAAATGCCCTGCTTCCAATGAGGAATGGTGGCACTCCATCACAGGAGTGGATTCTGTCTGCCTGTAAATTTCACACCTTTGTTTATCACGTCACCAGCCCGGCTGTTGTACAGTACCTTTCAGCAGGTGCGACATCCATTAGGATCTGGATGGTGTGCACACCATTCTCACATCCACTGACTTGGATCGTCCCCAGGGGGCTCAGCAATGAGATGGTCTTCTGAGTGCACTGGCTCTCCCTCTGCTTCTTCATCGCGCTGCCCTGCTAAGGAAGCACAAATTACACGGTGTTCATTGACATGTTCATGTGGCAACTTTCACAATTTCCCACACACATTTGCATTGAATGATCTATTGGAAACCTAGCAGCCCACCAACGGATGATGACTTACATATTTGAACACCTAGCCTCCAAACAATGTCATGATGTGACTTGATCCCTACATTACTATCCAATATTTCTTTTGTGCATGGAAAAGAATACGCCTATCTAACCAATAAATCGCCCATTTTTTCCCCTCTTTCTGTTCTATATATCACATAAATGAGAAAAACAATGCAGTCTGTTCCCTTGTCTGGTGGGGGATTCCCAAGATAGCTCGACATTATTTTCAATCCGTCATTTTTGGTTGATGGCCGGGATGTTTTTCTAGCATTAAATTTGTTCCTTAGGGTGCAACTCCGATGGGATTCTGGTTTCCAGCCCTTAACAACAGCAAAAACGTGCAGCTTTTCTGACGACTGAGATGGATACTGGCAATAACCAGACAGCAGTTCCTTTTTTATTTTTACTTTGAGGGAAGGAGAGATGATTGACTATGTTATATGTGAGTTTTTGAGAGATGGGGGTTATAATAAATAAAGGTCACATTGATTGTAAGTTTCAACCGAGGAAACCTTTCCTTCATGGAACCTTGATCTGAAAAGTGTCCAAAGGGTACAAACACAATATCTCTCTTTTTTATTATTTTTAATAGTGCTTGAAATCCACATTCATGAATTTTTTAACACGTTTGTACATTAATTGAGACATATGAAGAGCCACAGCTAACCATGATTTTTCATTATTAATTAAGCTGCACATTGTTTTCTTGATTAATCATTTAATTCTTTACTATAGGAAATATCACAAAATAGTGAAAAATGTCCAACAGAGTTTCCCCAACCCCAACGTGATCTTTTCAAATATGCTGTTATGTACTATCAACATAACACATTCAGCTTTAAATTAGATGAAAAAGGTTGAAGTATTAAATCCAGAATTTGACTGGTTTTGCTTACAGAAGCTACACATTTGAAACAACACTCCAGCTCCACTATGTTGACAGACTTCACAGTCATTCTTCCCTAATATTGATAATTTATGCCTAAAAGATTCTGGAGGCAAAACTTCCTGTGGTTATCCACATGAGGAAAACACCTCAGAAAGAAATTGACAATGTACTTTAACATGCAGCACTCATTAGACGCAGTCCTGGAGATTTGTTACACCTGAAACAATTAATCAGTTTACTAATCAACACATCTATTTGCTTCCGAGAGTTTATACTAAACATTTCCTCTTTCAATCATCGCCAGCGTGAGGATTCACTCTTTGTCTCATGAGTAATTTCTTTTTTGGGGGCGGATAACAACCCCAAATAAATATAACAAGTCATTTTCTTGTGATTTAAAGATATCATATTAAGCTTTAGGAAATTGTTCCGGACATTTCTGTTTGAGCCTGCCTTTTTAAATAACAACCTATAATTAAGAATAATTTTGTTAGAAAGATAAAACAAATACAAATAAAAATGCCCCATTGAACAATGTGGTCTTGTGGCACTTTTTTTAATTTAAGAATGGATAACACTTATTTTTAGATTAAACAAAGGGGTTGTGTGATAAAATGGTAGTCATGCATTTACAGTGTTTCATTTAGACTTTCAGTTGCTACCCCCCACCTCCACCACTTCTTCTCTCTCTCTCACACACACACCCACACACACACACATACACCACATCTGTCATGGTGTGCGATCACAAATGCGTCTCCTTCAACTTTCTTGTTTCTAGTCTTGCAGCTCTCTCACTGTATTCATCGGGGGTTTGCCTGAACTGACAATAAAGGCGAGAAAATTTCTGAGCCAAACAATGGTACAGTGCACTTTGGATAAGCGCTCCACACACTTGCCTGCCATTTAGCAAGCTGGTAATAGACTCATACGTGGAATAATGGACTTTGGCAATAACGGCCCCGGCTAATAGCCTCTGCACTGATTAAAAATAATGCCATCATGGTTTGTTTTGGTGCAGTTCCCCGGTAAACTAGTGTAAAGTGTCTGGTTCAGGGGCCGGCTCCTCTTCACGCTGAGGATCAACAAACAATAAGCAGCTCCTGCAGTTGTTTATAAAACACACACACACACACACACCAACAACACTGGCAGCGGCCTCATGCTCGTCAATCACGTGACTCGTTTCTCGTCAGACTAGTTCCTGGTCAAACCTGCGGGATTAATGGAGCAGGAAGCGCAGGTGTGCGGAGACAAACGCAACACGTGTCACCGTTGTGTTGTTGTTGTTTTTTACACGGAGGACATTTAAGCCGAAGCGAGTTAAAAATGAGTGTGAAAAGTAAGAGTTTGGGTGAAAGTAGGAAAACACACGAGAGAGGGTTCGTATCACCAACTTCCGCGTCGGTATTTGAACGCCACACGGGTCGTTTTTTAGTTTTTACTTTAAGTTAACTGTTGTTAGAGGAACTTTAAAACCTTGTGTGAGCTCTGTAGCTTACAGTGAAGTCCTTCACGCGTTTCATCCTCCAGCGAAAACAAACCGGATCCTCTTCCTGTTTCCACAGGCAGCGTGGTCGTGCCGACCAATCGCGAGGGAGACAAGTCCGCTCTCGCTCTGCCATTGGTCAGTAGAGAGTCTCCGCCCCGCCTCCTGTCGGGGACAGACCCTGAAGACTTGTCTCCTGGGTCTCATGTTGGGATGTGGGTCCATCAGTGGGGACTCCACCGAACACTGGTAATGATGGGGATGTGGATATTTGTTTTATTTCATATTTCTACAACAGTCAGAAAAATACAAGAATGCAGATTGTGATTCATTTACCCAATTCTGTATCTCCATGGTGACCACATCTCAGGGAAACAGTCCCAGGCATAATGTTAGTGAATAGAAAAACCTAGTGACCCTAGCATTTTATCAGCTAATACAGTCAGTGTGTTATTATGAGTCAGTGCACAATCCATTCATTAGAGTTGTTTGCAGTTTACAGGAGAGGGAGTTGCCTTGTTTTGCCTGGAGCTGCCATAGATTCAGTTGAAGCCCATATTTCAGTCATTATCACCAAGTGTGTGGCCTCATTTGTATTGTTTAAAAGTATCTGTTGTCCTCTGCTGCTTTATTTTTATTTCTGCGGTGCCTTCAGCTCTCTGCATGCCTCCGTTTGGAATGTGTAGGCCGGCGTGGGCCTGTGGCCCACACCCCATCTCAGCGGTGAGGGTGGGAGAGGGGGAGAAAACGCCACCCCTGCAGAGACCATTTTGAAATCTGTGAGGATTTCCGTGCCATCTGGACCCGCTGCCAGTCTGCCCCAGATAGTAAGGGTTGGCAACGGTACCCGACGGTGCAATATGGCTCTCTCTTTAATGAACTACTAACTGTCCCCCGTTTTAATTGATGTGACATTTGAGCCATTTATCTCTGACATTTCAATGAAGAATGATTCTCAGCCTTGCCATTTACTTTTTTTGTGCTATTTTCTAAGAGTCATTTGCATTTTTCCGCTCTAAACCTGCTTTTTGTCTCTCATTAGCTAATTAGAGAGCAACATGCACAATTAATAAAAATGAACATAACCTAGTTTGATATAGGCTTGATGAGGGATAATCAGAAAATCACTGTTTTCTTAATATTCATCAAAAATGATGTGAAGGGCTACCTGTGGTAAAAGGTGACTTCGATAAAGCCGCGTAACCTTTACCCACATACCAACATGTAGCCTACAGTGTGGGACAACTTATGTTCCCAGCATGGGGAGAATCAAGCTCAATTAATCAGCATATGATTGCAGTAAGCAGCCCCCTCTGCTGGATCTTCTGAGCCATACTGTTTGAAATCATTTTAATGCTGCATTCAGTGGCCAGACAATTATCGAATGTGGCAGTCACATTGAATGTTTTTGTGTTTGCTTTATTACAAGTAGGAAAAAAAAGTCTCACATGTGCAATTCTAAATGCATTTAAAGACAGCTTTTGCTTTTTATATGTTATTTTTTGTGAATATTCATTTTAATCAGTGCTGGCACATCAAGGCTGTTTTGCACATTTTACATTTTGTTTGTACAGTCATATATATTTATACTGATGAGTGCAAATAATTTATTTTAAAAACAGGAAATAGTTTGGCCGTGCCGCGGTGAAATAAACACCCCGGAGTGCGTGTGAATGACATAACTCAGTATACTAAAGGTTCCAGGCTCATTGTTTTCCATACTGTCACATATTTTCAATCTTTTTAAGATATCCTTTAAAAACACGGCACCACTGATGACGACTGTTCCTTTGATTGTGAGCAGCATCATTGCCAAGGTGTGGTGCCCTGTCTGTGCTGGCAGCCGGGCTGATATCTTTTGTTTGAGACTCAAAGAGCTCCTTTTCCTGTTTCAGTTTCCCTCATAATTTTTGTTTGTGTGAGGTGTTGATAGACTTATACGTTGCACAGCTTCCTTTTAGTGTACAGCGCCAGATGTTTGTGAGAATAACAACCCCAACCTTTTTTTGTCAGAATGACAGAATTGTTTATTAGACGTTTTTGTCCGTCCGGTAATGCATGATTGTCACAGCTCAGTCATACACCGCCTGTCTGTGTCTTGCTCTCCTTTCCTGTGTTCGCAATCTCACTCTGGAGTTGGCGTGGGAGGAGTTGAAGTCATTTATGATATCAGATATTCTCTACGAGAGCAGGAAAGTCCTGACAGACTGAACAACCACCATCCTCTCACACAGTGCCGCGTGTGAGTGTGCATTTTAATCAGTAGAAATGGCTCTGTGGGCCTCACATTGCACACGGAGGAGGTCCGGGTGTTCTCAATGTGTGTACCCAGTGTACAGTAGATGTTATGTCTGTTTCTCCAAATCCAACCATGAAGGAGGCATGAAAAAAGCAACCTGTTATTTAGTTCTTTCTACTTTGGCACTTTGTTATTCCACTCCTCTCAAAAGAATTAGCCCGATCATCGTATGCCGCCGCCGCCAAGACGTGACAAAATTTCGCTGTACCCTCTCGTGCCCACTTATTTAGTGCACCTCTGTGCCTCTGTCCCTCCATCTCTGATATGATGTGGCTTCTCTATTTTACTGTTGACATTGTGCTATGAATGTCTGAGCACTTTGCAAATGAAGAGGCTTGAACTCCTGACAGGCAGTGTCGCCGGCACCATGACACACTGGCCTGCACATGCTGTGCGGCATAATGATGACATTAGGATCCAGTGATAATATCAGGACGCACTTCAGATAAATGACTGATAAACCAGGGGTTGTGCCTCTCGTATTACACGCTTGACAGAGCAGCTAATCAGTGTCCAAGTGACTGCTATTACATAAATCATGAGCTCGACTTTGATGCATATTCGATCGGTGTTCCCTATTCATCACGTCATCTGGGGGGGACTCTCTGGATGACTGGCTGCCGGGCCAACACACATTTTAAGAGCACATTATGTTTTCATTAGAATTTGATATGATCCATTCCAGTGTTGATTTGATTTTGTGTGCTCGGGTCATTTGATAGGAAACTACCAAGGAGAGGGGGTGTATTGTTACACTGTGTCGGCTGTGTGAGGTGTCATTTCACTCTCAGCAGCCATATTTACAGTAAAGACGCTTGTTGATAAATAGCATTATTTATTCATATGGTGATGACATTTTTAATAAATTGTAAAAAAATATATATTTTAGCAATTTTATTAATTTGATATAATGCACAATCTTGGTAAATTCTGATTTCAGCATTAAGGGGCAGAGCGGTGCGTTATTGTTTCATTTAGCAGTAAAAATCAAAAGCATCCGGTGATGAAGTTGGAAGGGAGATGTGGGGTGTTGAAGTGAATCACCATGTATGTTTTATTCTCCAGTATTGGGGTCACAGGATGTGAAGGTGGGGGTGTTAATTTAATCCCCATTCTTACCCAGAGCATGGCCACACTCTCTAAGGAGCTTTATCTCTGACAACTGTGTCAAATTAGAGAGACCACGAGCCCCTCATAAAGAATATGTCTGTCAGACTACATTGTTCCTGGCCTCTGAAATATACGGCCGAGAGAGACAAAAATAGAAGATAACACCGTAGTCCCACAGTTGGACTTGAACATGATGAAATAATTTTCGAGCCATGTGATCCTGTCAGCGAGACGAACCACTAATAACACTGACGTCCACATATTACATTGTACCTTTTGTGCTTTGCTATTCAGAGCTTTCAATAAGTATTGTTATATTGAAAAAAAGCAAGCCAACGTGTTCAGGATGTGATCGTAATATTTGTGTGGTCTAATTGTTTTTTTTTAATTTTGCATGCTAATAAAATGCTTGAAAGAAAACTTTACTGGACATTAATTCATTGTAAATCAGCCCGTCTGTGTATAATTGATGGGAGTGTTACATTCCATTAGCCATGGTACATAACTCTAGGTCAGTCCAGTCTGATAAGTGCCCATCATTTATCTCCCTGGTATCATTGCTGTCCCACAGTCAAACATGTAAAACAACTCTTAATGTTCTCCCCAGTCCCCTATGGGTGTTTCTCCCTGTTATCATCATTGCCTCTATTCTAAGGGGACCTCCTCTGGAGACAACATTTTCATAGACCTTTGACCTAAACCATATTTTCCATTTGAATGGTCTGACTAGTGAATATTTACAAGCATGTTTAATGTATAATAGATCTCATCTGTGAGTATCAGGAGCCATTTTCTGCTCAGTCAGGTTACAGCGCCGGCCTTGGCCCCTGCCGCTTGAGGTAATATTGACCCCTCCTAAAAAGAAAATGACCCGCGCCTCATTTAGGCCAAGTAGTATGCATACGTATTGTACAAGTCCTCAGGGCATACATGTTTATAACAAGGAAAGCTAGCGGTCTCGAATGTAAACATCTTAGTACTGTAATATTATTGTATCAGTAAAGTCCCAGAAGGTGGTAGATTTAATAATGTGGGTGGATTATATAAGAGAGAGAAATAAAGCAGTAATTTGAAATTGTTTGGGGACCTTTTGTGTCAATGGTTATGGAGGCTAAGGGACAATTCCATTCCCTCAGGCCACTGTTAAAAAGGCAATGACTTTTCTTGTACATGCACAGCATTTTGGAATCTACATGCATTACTAGCACCACAGGCTTTTATCATGTGATTAGTAATACATAATACATCTGATTCTATTATCATGCGTTGGGAAAAAAAAAAAAAAAAAAAGAATTAAGGTGGCGAAAGGAAGAGGAACACGTTGATGATGAGTAACGTCTGCAGTGAAGTGCTTGAATATACATTTAATAGTGAAACAGATCTCGGTTTGCTTTCTCGGGTGCTTATACAACCACAGGGTTTTTAATCTCTTTCTTGCCGATGAAAGTCCCAGTAATTGCTATATTTCCCTTTTTGTTTCAAGGGCCTTTGATGATCCCTTGGCTTGCATCAGAGGGCAAAGTCATTAGTGGAGAAATGAGCTCAAGTGAAGAGAAAGAGATTGCAGGGCTCCCAGCATGATTGGAAACTTTGCCTCACATTGCATCCTAATTTGAATTCAATTTTCAATGTATATGTGACAGATAAGAACAATTAAAGAAAATATGTACTTAGGAAAAATTGGTGAGTTTAACCCTTGAATTTAGCAAAAACAAGCTGTTTAAACAATCGATGACACACTATAATGTAGTATGGACATTTTGGAAAATGCTTATTTGCCACTTATTCTACGAGGACATAATTTATATTATTATAATTGTGTAGTCGTTAATTTATATAGAACCATCCACTTACAGATTTATGGTTTTATTTTGGGATAACACAATTTGTTTTTTGTCTTTTGAAAGAAATTATTTTTTTGTACACTTTTCATCCCTTTATAATTTCTTTATTTGATTAAATAAATGGAAATTAATACATAAGACATGCATGTAAGTTTTATTGAAAGACCCCATATCTGCATTTTACACACACACACACACACACACACACTTACATACGTATGTATATATATCACTTGCTAAATACATAGGAGTTACATTTCACAGTGGCTTCACTGACAATATGTTCTATGTTATAATGCTGCAATCATCATCAAGTTGTTCAGGGAGCGAGCGGCGGGGTGGGTGTGAGGGGGTGTGGGGGGGTGGGTGGCGGTGCGGTGGCGGGGACATGTGAAATATGAAATCCTGTCAATCAAACTGCGGTATACAACACTCTGTTGCGGTTGGGTGACAGTGGTTCTTTCATGTAAATCACAGACATTAGAAATAAAAGACAGGCCTGTTGACTTGTTTCATGCTGGGAAGCGGTGGCCCAGCATGTGTTGCTCTGTCTGTGCTTCACTCTCCTGTGGAACCACTGTCCCTTGGGTCCTCGCACTGCTCCCTGGGGTGCACTGCATATAATTACCCACAATCCACCCTGAAACAGCTCTCATTTACAGTAATCAACAGTCTGCACTTCAAAGGATTCATGTGGCATCAGACACCGAGAGCCAGGGTGTTATTACAAATTATTATTATTGCCTCAGCGTTACCTATACATACTGAAGCTGATGACTATGTTAACTAAGGCGGCTGCGAGATTCCTGCTTGTTTTTCCCTTTTCTTTTTGGTCCATTAAGGGCTGATGAGGGCAGAGTTGATATTCTATATGCTGTTAACAACTTCAAAAGCAGCCTTAGTTCAATATAAGGTCTGAACAACAGCATCAGACGTCTAATAATATACAGGAGGGCGTGAGGAGAAATGGGGGGGTGGGCTTCATCAAGGGTTTAAATTTACATGACTAACGAATTCATAGTGCAAGTAAGAAATGCAAGATCATTTGATCATTTGGCAGACGTGATGGTGGTCTGTGTGATAATGGTCATTATCATAAACTGGAGCCATCATTAGGCTTGATTTCAGATAATGGTCAGTGTGGAAACCATTTTATACAAAGAAAAGCCTCCCCCCATTAAAGACATATTAAGTGAATTAACTCACATCATGAGTAGGAATCTACTGTGTGGCATTGCCTGGAAACATAATGTGCTTATAATGTGAAGTGATTTCTCCTGACTGGAGACAAGTCAGCCACTTTACATCCATGATAATTTGCTTTCACCCTGAAGCATTCAAGCCCTTTACTGACAAAAATATTACATATTTTTAAGTGAAATAAATGAATTGAAATCATATTATAACATTTATGAGTGGTAAACTTTTAATATGTTGGTTTTTAAAATAATCCTAAAATATATAAATTATGCTGTGTAGTTTTTATGATTTGTGAAATGTTTAAAATGTAGTCATGCAATATTTGATATCTGATTTAATCCAGACCTGTAATTTTTGTATAAATCAGACAGATGTAGAATATAAAGTACATGTATGTGTTTAAAATATGTGTTTTGACAGTACTCACACTGTTTGTATGACAATTCCTGTATACAAATATCTATTATATATTTAAACCAGCATAAAGGACATAATCCAAACTTGATTTGCTATCATATCAGTATTTATTTTTTTCATAAACATTTAGAGTAAAATACATCAACATTCTAAGATCATCTAAATTGCATAATTTATTGTAAAATACAATTTAAAAAAACAATAAATTATTCTTGTAGATTTAATTCTTTTATGATATTTTAATTTTACATGACTAATATATGTGTATATTCAATGAGTGTGTTCAAACACACAGTACTTAGTATTTCAGTAATGCAAAGATTTCCTCTCCCATTTACCTCTTGGCAAAATGGCTGCTGCTGTGCATCCAGAGAGACCACCTTCAGACATGACATCCTCCGCTCTCCAGTGGGTTGGAGCAGCGTCCTCCACAGAAGCTGCCTCTGACCCTCTGGCGCCGCTGGGCCTCATCATCACCGCTCCATTAGGGATCCTGGAGCCGGTCTCCGAACGGCCACGGCTGCACCACATCACTTCTACCCCTCACTGCTGCCAGGTCCCCTAGTGGCCAGGTCATGTCATGGCATGGGTGCCCTGTGAGTGAGCTTGTACCAGGTCTGCCCTTGACATGCCCCCCTCCCTACTGCACCCCCCAACACCCACCCCCTCCCCCCCCCCGCCACCACCTCCTCCGCCTTCTCCTCCGCAGAGAAGGGAGAGCAGACCGTCCGGATGGGGCACTGGGGGTGCCAGCTGGTGCCAGCTGCGAGGGGAGATATCCAAGGTGGCGGACACCTGTCCTAACTCGTGCCCCCCAGCTCCCACAATGCATCTGGTGCGGGCCCGGCAGACCCATCGTGGGGAAATGAGGCGCTAACCTTGAGGAGAAATGCTCCCAGCGTCGCATTAAGAGAGGCCCTAATTGCTGAGAGCTAGCACTGCCAAATGACATTAGGAAGTGCTGTCGTTTACTTTAACATAATGGCTCAGCGTGTTTTTTGGCTAAACTTCCTTCGCTTCTCTGAGGTGTTTCACCGCAGTGGCCATTTTGGCCCTGTCACAACCAATCAGTAGCCGGCGCGAAGACGGACGCGAATCTTGAGGACGATAATTCCAAAGACATTCCAGAGTTAGGCACTAGAATGTAAACCTGAGCTTGATGGTGGAGGGGAAAAAAAACAGCACAGGGCCACATGACTACTCCTTACTATGAACTCACTATAGCATGTAAACGGCTGCCATTTGTGAAATAGCAAGTGCATTAACTGTTCGAGCCGGTTGAGTGATTGTATTATTTATTCTCTCTTTTTTTTTATTATCAAACCACATGCATGTATGGGCTTTGTCGTCTCAAAGAAATACTAACACAGTCCACTCAGTGTGATTAAATTAAACAAGCATGCTCATTACATTATGCATACTGTAATAAGAATAGCCCTGACCGGTCTGCAGCAGTATAGCCGGCTCCGCAGAGAGTGATCACATGTTCCGCCGCTGCACTAGATTTTTGGGGAACCCATTAGCAGAACAAAAATCACCTTTGATTTAATGAAAGGTCCTCATTTGCTTACCGGCTCCCCTCACTTACGGGCACATGGTTAAATTAAGCACCCCCACCGCCGCCGCCTCCCCACCCCCCCATTCTTTGCCTCCCATTGGAAGGAGACAGCGTCCCCTCTCCTGCAGTATAATGCCGCGATGATTCTATGATCTGGTGTTTCAAGTCTGCGGGAGTGTCAGGATTCCACTGCAAGGTGCTTCTAATTGCAGATACACCTCAGCACTTGAAAGTAATGAATGTGAGCATGGTGAAACCTCCAAGGATCAAACGCTAGTAATACATCATCAGTTCTGAAAAGGGTAATTCGTTTCCCTTCGCCAAGCAAAATATTAGAAGTTCAGATAGGGGTTTTTATTATTAATTTATTCTTCCCCCAATACATGATTTTGTAATTGAAGTGCTATGAATAAAGTAACCCATATATCTTAGTGAGCCACTATGCATCCGTTGACTAGACGCGGGATTTGAGTGTGTAAATATTGTCGGTAGCGAGTCGCAACAAGGAGGATTCTTCCTCAAACACACTTTGGTGATATGTTTGATTGGATTTTGAGCCATGTATTTCCCAAGATCATAACAAATCACACTTTATTGTGTCTCATCTTAGATCTATAGTGTTATATTTACTGTACTCCTAGCAGGCTTAACTCTGTGATTTTGTTCGGATAGCGGCTTGCAGAGTTGGCAGCTCTTTATAATTGTTTGAGTCTTAAACTGAACAGACTTTTTTTTAAATTCAGGAAGGTATATTTGTAGCATGTTTTTTTTTGCTCAAATACAATCAGAAACCAGCACGCATACAGTCCAAGTGTTATTTCTAAACTTTGCTCCGCCGGATCCCTCCAAAGAGCGTTACCTCCAGTCGCCATGGGGTAATCGTGCCACAGGGACCCAGACAAAACAAGTCGGGTAGTTCACTATAGAAGACGGCCTCTTGCTGCTGGTTGACCCTTGTGGCCACCAAGCTGTTGACCCCAGGAACGCCGGGGTAATAAGTTCAAAGCCCAGCTGTCCGTGCGTGATCTCTTCGCCGGGGCCACAATCGTGCGCCGCGGGGCCACTTCCCCCGCTGCCAGAGACCGGTCTTCACTCAAACAAAAATCAGGATGTGCATCGCTCCTCCAGTGGTGCTCCAAACTGCCCGAAACTCAGTTGAGCGCAAAGTGTTTGTGTGTTTGCGGGATGTAATTTACGGCCTGGCGTTTGGATACAAGCTGCACCAACCTTGTGCAGGGACCGGAGTTGCGTCTGCTCGCGGCATCTGCTCGGGCGGCCACTGAGGAACGAGCATAACAATGTGCCATTCACGGGCCAGATGATGTCCGACTGCGATGAAGAGCTTGGACAGGAAGGGTAGGAGAAGGGCAAAAGAGACAGGAGAGGATGATGGACTTTATGAGAAAACCTAAAAAAAAAAAAAAAAATCACACCCTAAAAAAAGAAGATGCCGATTATAACAGAGTAAACACGAGAGGAGGTCATTGGATATTTATCGCACACTTACTGCTGTATCGCCTGCCACAAGATTACTTATATAATCAATCCCTGGTTATTTTGATGGAGGGACAAATCAGAGTTGTGGTCTGCACTTAAAGCCGGGGGTCTCAGCGACCTGTCATCTGTGGTGTACAGTTAGGAGGTGGCTAACCCCTGGGGGAGGAGAGAAAGTGCTGGGGGGTCTGAGGTGTAAAAACCCAGGAATTTCATGGGCTGATAAATGAGGCTCTTCCTAACTGCATATGGTATGTGTTTTAAACTGACTCCCCCTCGGCCCTCCTCGTAGCCAGCCATCCTTCATTTGGAGTTCAGGGGCCCTCCGCTGTACATGGGGCCCCGGTTTTGTTGCCAAGACAGGCCCCCTGCATGGGCTGCATATGGGACTATATGAAGTCCGCCTTGGCCGGCTTTCATGGATTGTTATGGTGGTGTTATGAAGGCTTCACATTGGGTCATTGTTAATTTACACTGACTTTGTAAGCTATTAGTTGCACAAAGGAAACGGTTTGCCACTCAGGATATACACCTGCTGCCTGAGAATAACAGAGGTGGAATTACAATCATTCAGAAAGAGGAAACAGTCCAAAGGCTCGGGATTAAATGACATCTGTCTGACAGTTTCTTAATGTGATCTTGGAGAAAAGGAAGAGACATGAAAACAGCTTTAGCACCACCTTCCTTTGAATCAAGTCCACATTTCCAAGTGTGCAGCCTCCATACAAAAGGCGATACATGAACATGACACACCGTGATGTTTCACAACATCCGCGGCGGCACGTGTAAATTTTAAATGGTGACAATGCCGTGACCTTTTTGGCGCAATGAGCACTTAGTATTGGTCATTTCTGCACCTTATAGCCAACCGTCGGCCACGGTGGCCGCCCCCCCATCCTGTTCGGGGGTCTCTTAACCAGCCAGCCGGACACATACGCCCCCCGGTTATTCCACCGGACCTTTACCTCCTCTCTTATAATAGCAGCCCACTCTCTCAGTCTTTCCAATGTATTCTACTCATTGTTTACTGTACATGCGGGTCCAGAGTAATAATAAATAAGGAACGTGTGTGCCGTGCCAAAATGATTGATTACGACAGGGAGGCAAGGTCAGGATGGAGGAACAGGCTAGGGCTGTCCGACTCATTGAGTTAACACTGTATCCGTATTGTATGAATGTCACCAGCGATCCTGTGATTTATTACTACAGCCACTGCTCAATTCTGCTTTCCTACCTCCCCCCTTCTTTTGGTACCTGACCGAGATACAGGATATGAACAGAAGTGGAGACAAAATCCTGTGTCAGTGAGCATTTTACATCTCTGTTGGAATATTCTTATTTTAAAAAAAAATATTTTGTATTAAATTATCTCACTAAAACATGCGTTTAAAATCAATGGGAAAAGTCAGCTCCCCCCCCATTTCAAACACATGTTAATGTAATTAATTTATTTTGCACCTAATATTTTTCAGGATTTTTTTCTTTCCTATTTTAAACAGCGTGAACTTCATTTTCCTTTTATATATCAAAACACGATACATACACCCACATGAACATACGCACCCATATTACACCTGCACACTCAGGCAAAGTGCAAAAATAACCACAACAACAAAAACATCTAAAAGCACTGACTGAATTGTCTATTTGCTTGAATAACACACCAAAAAAAAAAAAAAAAAGAGTCATTGTCACTTTCAACAATATATATACTGAACTCCTCTTTCTTTTCAGAGGATCTAACCTTTCGTCTTGGACTGAATACACAATGCCCCTCTGGACCTCTGGACTGCTCACTCTTTAGTGCATGTCAAGAAGACACCAGTCTGGACTATTTCCTCTGGGAGGTGGGTAAGCAAGCGCCACGCTCTGTCAGTTAGCGTAAAATGTTTCAGACTGAAGATGGATGGAGACGACGTGTCACTGTGGCTCAACCGGGCTTTCACTGCTGCCACAGCCGTGTCCTGGTCACATCAACCCAAGCGACCGCATCGCTAGGACCTGTCCTTCCTTTTGAGTTAGCATATACACTACATGACAGAACTTGTGGCCTTCCCTCACTCAGGGCAGCAGGAAAGAGACAGAAAAAAAGAGAAAGGTTCTGCATGAAACAGAATATTTCCATTGATTTGTTTTGTTTGTGCACACGTTCGCTTGTTTTGATATGAAAATAAGAGAGGGTGTAGGTTTCTATATTCCAAGTGCACTTGGAGCGGTTTCTGCGGTGATGCCGCTTGTATTTTTTGCACGGCTTGTTTTCCAATCACAGGACGTCTCAATTAAAACAAACCAGCAGAACTAGAAAAACTTGAAGACTCTGACGAGGAGAGGACCCTGACGTGGAAAGTCTTGGAGTGCTGACCTCTGGGTTTGACCTCTCCTAATATGTTTCCACAGGCAATTCCATAACTCTCCAGCCAACATTTAAATGCTTCCTGTTTGACAGGAAGTTCCACATCACTCTGTGGGACCGGGCCTAGTGCTCAACTGTGCGAAACGGCAGCGCGCACAACCCGCAGTTAATTTATATCACGTCTCATCACCTTTTCTGTGGACGACTGCACTCACACATGTACACAATCAGGCAGAGACAAACATTTAAGCGCAGGACTTTTTTTTTTGGTCATGCATGCTCTCATGCAAACACATGCACACACACACACATGCAAAATACACGCACAGTCTCTCTGGACTTGTAACGTACCCCCCCGCCCCATTTGAGTCCAAGGTACAGTGTGCCGTGGCCCTACACACTTGCTGAAGTAAAAGTCTGTGTATGACAAGATATTTTTCTCACACTTTTACTCTCTCTCTCCGTCCATCCCTCCCTCTCTCTCTCCCTCTCTGTTTCTCTTGCTCACTCACTCACTATTTCACCGTGTTGTTATTGGAATGTGTGTGTGTGCTGGTGCGGACTGTGAAACTGATGAATGACCAGCCATGGCAGATTCATAGTCCGGATCCTGGTGCAGCTGGAGAGGAAACTAATGGCAAGCTGGGACTATGGAGGTCTCAGAGCTAATACCTGTCTCTTCCATCAGGAGACCTGGGGGCATTTTTTTACACCCAGCCAAATAAGAGCCACCCCCCACCACCACCAGCACTCCTACTTTTAACACCTTCCAACTCCTTGCTGCCACCCCCACAACATAACCCCCCACTCCACCCCCTCCCTCTCATGCACATACATACACATGCCCGTATAGGCTCGCACGCATCCAAGCACACGCGCACGCAGCCACACACAGATGGACACACACCCCTGCCGAGGCCCCAAACTGTCCAAACTGCGGGGGTGCTGGGGGAAGACTTTAATAGTGAATGGGTGGCCTTACAGGTACCAGGGCATCAGCTGTCTGAGAGTAAATGTGCGGTAAAAAAGACAAGGATGGGCACTTTACTGGACATTGGCTCTCGCTCCCTGCTGATTGGCCACTCGGTGGAACGCCAGCTCCTCTTCCGCGAGGCCGCTGCCCTGAGATGGACCCGCGGAAATGTTGTGGTTGTTCTCATTTCCCCCAGCAACCACTTTTTAATATATTGAACCCATGTCTCGATACATATATTAATGTTTGCAGTCGTACGCCTTCCCAATGTTCTCCTCATTAGTGTTCTATATACTATGCCCATCCTGAGACCGGGCTGTGAAATAGAATCAGAGCGCTAGTGGAAGTCATTAGTCAGTTTTGAGTGTGCATATGTTCAATTGACCTGCAGTATGTAAATTCCTGCGATGCTGGCCTTGCATATGGGTCGAGTGCCTCACTGGAGGCCCGTCCAGCATGGTGCCTCATTACAGAGCGGCTTTCCAGAGTCCTCTCTGTTAATTAGAGAGCCTTTGTCTGTCACGTGACTCCGCTGGTCTGACACTCTGAGGTCACAGCGAGGACTTATGGATCTTCCTCCTGCTACGTCCGTTTGTCTATCTGTCTCCTCGCGCCGCGGAACTGTGTTCTCCTTCACATTTTTCATAGTTTTTTTTTTTTTTATGTCGTTGTGTGTTGTTTTTTGGACACTTCTTCAATTGAACATTGAGCTCGTCCATCAACTTTCATGGTCAAAGGCTGGGAAAAATAATCCCGCAACTTCCAAAAGTCAAAGTTTTGGTTAATTAAGTCTGTACTACTTTTATCTACTGTGTAAAAGAACCGGGCCCGGGCTTGTTTTCTTGTTATATTCCTATCTCTTAAAATGTCAAAAAAAAAAAAGGAACAAATTATTCTTATCTTTTTTTTTCCTACCTTTTCACCTGCTTGTCAGACTTGCAAGGCACTCAGTAAAATTATCTCCAGGGCAACAACAAAGCACTGTCAAGATACCCAGCATCCTGCGGCTTAATTGTTATTAATTTACTGCAATTAAAATGTGTCTCTCTGTCTGTTTTTTTTCATGCCTTGACAAGCATGGATATTGTTTACACGCAAAGAGAAACTGTTGAAGAACATTTCCAAGCAATGTCACTGTCTATGCATAGCTCCAAGCAATTCCGGCACACATCGCGATAAAGCCCATATTTGAATAGGAGCGGATATCAAACACATTCATTAGGTTACATGCTTCACTTGATTAATTATATCTGAAGAAAATTGCGGGCACTTCGGATCTTAGTCTGGTAGTATCGCCATGTGCCACGGATCCCTAATTTCCAAAAGAAAAGGGAGGGGGGGCTGAAGGGGATTTTTTTTTTTTTCTCCCAGTCTATCCCGGACAGCCTGCCTCCCTCCCCAAGGAAATGAACGTATTCAAATGTATCTCCATCAATGAGCACAGTAATTATGAATTCAGCACTAATTAGTAGATACACTACTTTCCTTGCATATTTGATTTCCACTGTGAGATGTTAATAAGGGAAGTGCCCATTTTTGTCCTATCTCATAAAAATTCCAGAGTGTTGGAGGGGGGGATGGAGGGAGGAGGGAGGGAGGACGGAGGGAGGGAGCGAGGGAGGGCATGGGGGGGGCGTTGCGAGGGGGGGGCAGATGGTGAGAGGGAAACAGGGGATGCATTAAGTATGCATGGAAGTCGAAAAAAATAAGTTTACAGATAATTGGCGTGGTTACTGAGGGGCTAAAACAACACTGCTTACCTTAGTTAACATTCTGCTGGCTAAACATGCCTTTTAAAAGACACACATGTATTGTGTTTCTCTTCGCTCCTCGACTAGACAAATAAAGGCGTTCCAGCAGGAAAAAAAAAAGAGGGACCCCAAATACAATAATAACGTGTTGAATTACTAATGTCACACCCTTTTCAGGGAGTACACATTAGCATATGAATAATAGACAACCGCTGATTTTCTGTTTCCCCTTCACATTCTATATCTTTGTTCAAATGTCATAAAAAAGTAAAAACCCGAAACAGTTTTGCTCTCTTACAACGCCAAGGGGTAATTACAATATTTTCCCTGAGAGAGAGAAATAAGAGAAACCCTCCCCTTCTTTGATAATGTTGCTGAAACATATTTACAGTGCACCACTGCTTGTGATTTATTAATATTAGAAGACAGCTTTTGTTGCAATGTTTTCATAGCTGGTGATTAGCACAGCCAGCTACACGGAATAAATTCGTAAGTGGATTAAATTATCAAAGTGGAATAAATCTAATAATACAAATGTTCATTGGAAGTGAAGGACTTCATATTTGCAGCGCTGTCAGATTAGGGAGCAGATGGTCACCCTTATGCCAGTGTTACTGTGTGAACGCTCGTGTCAGAGGCCATACCTTTACCAATAACATGAACATATTTCTGGACAACACACAATTGCATTGGATACAGTGGATTTATCTAATTAATCCAATCATCTCTTTTGAATGGGGATTTCTGTGCCCATTGGTCTCCTCCTTTTTGACTGAGATTGGCGTCTTTGTGCCAGACTGCCGGGCTGCCAGCCTAAGAGCCCGGTCCCCTTCTCAAGGAGACTGTTATGACCATGTGGTGTGCGTGCCAACCTCTGGCTGTGGCAGAGAGATAGGGAGGGAAACACGGACGCGTGCACACACAGACACACACACACACAAGCAAACACACAAGAAAAGAGGAAAAAAAAGGGTGAAATGAGAACATATATTAAAAACACGCAAATGCAACTAAACACACTTATACTCGCAAATGCGCTTGTAACATTGATGTATACACAGATATAAGTGCTCCTTTCAACACACACAAACACACACACACACAAACACACACACAGGCTCATGTGGTGGACGGGGGTGCCACTCTGCAATCTACTTAATCTGTGATCAGATAAACTACAATGAAGGCAGTGCTGGCAATAGAGGGCACCGGCTATTATGAATGATCTGTACGTCACTCAAGCAGACACACATGCATGCAGACACACAGTAACAAACAGGAGGACAGCCATGCAAACACACACACACACACACAGACACACACACACAAAGGCAGCCCCCTCACACTCTTATTTGACTTTGTGTGTGCTTCGCTGGGTTTATTATGACAGGCTGAGCGGCGGGGAGGGAATTAAACTGTTAAGCAGACATCAGAGGCAGTCTAATGTTTAATGCAGGAGCCGGGGCATGTGCTGACTGATAATGAATACAAACAGGCCAACGTCTTATTTGTTGTGCTTTTCATTGGGAACGACTGGGGTGCTTGACATCCAGAGCTAATGTACTGTACGGGGCTATTGTTCTAACCCCCCCGTCCCCCACCCCCCCTTCATATCTCTCATCCTTCCTCCATATCTTTCTCTGTCTCACTCTCCTTTTTTTTTTTTTTTCATTTCACTTGTCGTTCTTTATTGTGCTGATTCTTCAAAGGCGGGCTGTCACCGGCGTCACACAACAAGCCCGTCCTGGGCCCGATGTGACAGGATAAAGTTGTAATTCTCGCGGAATCACAATCTCCATGATGATAATGTGTTGATGGGATGTGGTAATAGTTGTTAAAAGGTCACCCAGTGTGCTGTAATTGGCTCTGTCATACTTCACTACGTTTACCACGACAGAAGGCATGACCTCGCTGGCAAAGACGGTAAATATGCCATCTTGAGAGTGTAATTATACAAGCCAAGCCTTCTTGGATCCCTTTCTCCCGCCTCCTTTGCCCTTTCTCGCCACTCGGTTTTCCTTACAGTCCCACTTTAGATGTCCAAGTGTAACTGTAAGTTGGCAAGAGAGATGAAGCAAGGCTGCGGCACAATACTGTACGTATGCCACCATTGGCAACTGTACAGTATTGTTTGGAATGGGAAAAATTGCAAAATGAAGATCTAATTTGAAGAGGCATCCATTTTAGGGAAAACAAAGGCTTTGTCCGATTGTTACAAATGAACATAAATGCTGTCAGAAATCATCGGAACAATGCGGAGCTACAACGGATGTCTTCCTAATTGAAGGAAATATATAAATGTAAACGTATGCGTGTACAAACAGTTTAATCACATTAGAATTGCATTGTGACAGCCCAGGGAATAAATAATAAACAACAATCCTACGTATTTATTTTTCAAAGACAGCAGCTTCAGCTCCGTTCTTAATTAGTTCAAACAAACAATTAGGAGGGAAATATGATTTATGTTTTTTGGGCATTAGGTGTTAAGTTGAATCAATACACGGAAACAATGAGGGACTGTACATAAAAGGCATAATTGGTCTAATCACGCTGAGAAAGTAAACACATGCATATGAGATGAGAAAGTTCACAGTATAGTTAGACGCATTTTAAGCGTTCTGTATTTCATTCTAAACTAATTTCTCATTGAGAGATATGATTTTTATACACATCTTCGTATTTTGCTGCTAATAATCACTTCAATTGTAAAAACTTATATATTTAAACCCTTTCACAATCACCTTCCATCATTTTCTGTGATTGTGAGTTTTTAAGTTTTTTAAAATTAATGATTGTATCTCACCACTTTCATTATAAATATCAATAAACTGTTATTTTCTTCTGTGATGGATAACTGATGAAACATCATGGTATAACAGTTATAAAGATTCCATTTGTAATATAGCAAAAATAACAATTACATTAAAATATATGAGATACAATAATACATAATAATGATATTAATCTTTCTGTTTATAGTGTTGGTCAATGCTGCAGTTAGTTTTATTGATTTTCCATTTTTTGCATTTATATCTATCTATCTGTCTATCTATCCATCTATCTATCTATCTATCTATCTATCTATCTATCTATCTATCTATCTATCTATCTATCTATCTATCTATCTATCTATCTATCTATCTATCTATCTATCTATCTATCTATCTATCTATCTATCTATCTATCTATCTATCTATCTATCTATCTATCTATCTATCTATCTATCTATCTATCTATCTATCTATCTATCTATCTATCTATCTATCTATCTATCTATCTATCTATCTATCTATCTATCTATCTATCTATCGTTCTATCTATCTATCATTCTATCATTCTATCCATCTATCTTTTGTAAAAAATGTATATCTCTAACGTGTCGTTTTTAAATGTAGTTTAATTAAATCTGATTGAAAAGTTATTCTTGTGTATTTAGGCCCATCTCAAATTTTGTAATAATTATATTTTTTTATTAAATCTGTGTTAGATCTAAAACTAAATTCCCTTTAATTTGACCTTGTTTTAAATATCTTCTTCTTTTATGTCAAAGATATTATTCTAAAAATTCCTAAATAATGTCCTGCTTTATATCACATATATTTTTTGTTGCTGAATGCAATGTGTTATACCTAGAGCTGTTTTGCACATGTGGAAATTTGTGTTACAAATGTGGTAATTCATGTATTAAAGTGCACGTGCTCGGTGTAATAGGGGGGATACAGATCCATAGCACCTCCCTGTGGTGCTGACCATCTTATTGTGTGTGGTGTGAATTGGCTCCACTCTCAATATCTTATCTTACATCGCTCCTACTTATAGTCACTTTTATCTGCCTAGTGAGAATTTCCTTTCCATTTTAAGATTGCCCGGTTAAATTACAGCATCATAAAACATTAAAAAACACTCCTTGTCTTGCAAAAACTTATCACGCAGCCTGACAATATGCCTCATTCAGTTTGGGCGGCAATTGAAAAGTGCTGCCATCATTGTAACATTGTTATGGTAACTGCTCGAGTGGAGTCACCAAATCTTATTGTAAAATCTCCTACAATATCATAATAACACTTGGAAGCGGGGGCAGCAGAGTTTGACAATAATATATCGGTGGAAATCTTTCCCCCTCTCCGCAGATCCTCAGTGAGAAGCACATCAGAGGAGACATTTGCGCTTTATGAAGTGCATTCATTTGGCCATTTGCCATGTTTCCTCACCAGAGGACTGCTATGATGAATGAGAGAAGAGAAGAAGCAGATTTTCTCTCCCACCTCTCGGCTCTCCCCTGTGATTACTAATACAGAGCCCTGCAACCTCCCACACTATATGAAAACTGTAGGCTTGCTCTCATATCCTGGGTAATCCTCAATTTCCCAGAATCATTAAACTGAGACTAGCATCTCTGATGGCTGGAGATACTTGACATATTATGATTATTATCATATGAATACCTTGTTGTTACCTCGGAAGTGGCGAGGTGGCCTTAAAATCGATGTGGAAGACTGGCATAATAGCCTTTCTAGGTTGTTGCATTTGAGAATAGCAAAAAAAAACCTTTTTTATATGTATAAAATAAATCACAGGCTGTTCAGTCCTGTGCCGTTGTAACGACGGACAAAACAAACATCCAGGAAGGATTTAATGCAACAACCGAGAAGTTTTTATTTTGCAGGGAAACTTTGAAGCAGCTCTGTCCCCGTGCAGGTTTACAGTAACAATTTAATTTTTATTGTTTGTTCAATCCGCCAAACGACATGATTTGTTTCACAGGCGCGTCCGTGCAACCACCTGGAATCTGAGCCTGCGTGAATCTGACCGTATCTATCTGGAGGTGGTTCCTCCCCGACAAGCAGAGCCACCACAGGCTCGTGGTATATGGAAACACTAAAACGTTCAAATGCTTCATTTACTGTACATAAACTCACATTTCTGATTATAAATGCTACCCTCAGGTGAAAGGGATGAAATTTATAAAGTCAAAATGCTGAATCTGGAGAACTGAAGTCGGCTGCTTCTGTGTTAGGGAGGAGGACTGTGCTGCGGAGGGTGGACCAGGGAAATTTATGTGGGAGAAAAGTGTATGTTCAGCGGATCGGCTCCAAACCAAACATATTATCTTTTGGTATGCCCTCCTCTTCATAGCCTCAATCAGTTGTTCACAGTGTGTAATTTGCTGACATGTTCACCAAGCAGAGTCTAAGGCGAACATGCTCTCTCGCTCTGCCTCTGAGGGGAAGGATACGCAGCTGAAACTGTAGCTAACCTGGCAGCTCTTCAAAGATTCAACACAGTTTACTCATGGAAGAGGAGGATTTCTTTTTTTTTTTAAAGGTAACAAAAAAAAAAAGGCTCGAAACAAAACCGAATTGTGTTTTGCGCCTGGCTTCATACCGACTTGGTCGGCAATGTACAGAGTGGAAGGTTTTTAAGACTTAAGGCGCTGTCCTCTGCAAGTTAATGACTCAAAATGTCCAGGAGCTTCCAGAGAGTGGAAGTGAGCAAGAAAAACAGTGTAGCCTCGGAGGGTTGGATTAGCAGAACTCTGCTCCGTCTTCTGCATGAGTCCGAGTGACAATTTCGGAGGATGGGTCAGATGAAAGACAACAGAAGGAAAGCAGGATCAAAAGCCACATGCTTTCCTGTATCCCTGCTTGTTCTGAGGGGCATACATAGTGCATTGGATTCATATCAAGGTCTTTGTACAGGGAGAGTCGGCCAACATGCAGTGGCCTTATTATTCTTTACTTCAATAACAAACCCACGTCTTCCCCTCTTGCCATCAAAGGCGCAGCTCTCCAGAAGTGAAAATACACTTCATATATGAGTCATTCGTCTTTTCCTTGAAATTTAAATAACTCCTTTGAACATTGTCTTTGGTAAGTTGTGGCCAAATATGTGATTCGGAATGTATAACACTCGTCTATAGGACCATCCGGTGGTGGCTGCTCGTGTACTCTCCCCCCCCCGACATTGCGAACGCCAGTGTATAAGAATTTGCGACTCACTTCTCCCACGCTGTGAAACTATACGCCACATAACTTTTCATACCTTTCAATCGACTCCCATTTGCAACCGGGTAACGACGTTCACTCCCTCGCCCTGAGTGACAATAACTAAGTTGTCCACATCCATTCCGCGCAGTTATCCGCCCGTAGCCTATAAAACAGAAATAACGCGGAGGTTTACTCACAGTGAGGGGTTACTCTCCGACCGGACCTGGGCAGCCATTTGAAGTGACAGGGCCGCCCATCATGCGCCTCTAACGGGGTCAGGGGGCCTTATGGGGACTTGATCCAGAGCGAGGCCAAGGGGACCGGGCCTTTAGAGAGGATGGATGGAGCCGCGGCGAGAAGGAAGGACGGGCTGATTACATCATTTTTCAGACCCACCAAAAGGCCCTGTAAGGACCTTTGGGCAGCTGGATTGACAGTTGGCCTCTGTGCTAATACATTTTGGAGTGATTTGTCAAAAGGAAGAAATTGTTCTCGCTGACCTATCTCGCTCAGCTGTGAGTGACTCGGTCGGCGGGACTTGACGAGACGAGCGACGGATTGCTCATTCTCACGGTGAATATATGAGATTCCGGAGTCATAACAAAGCATTCATCATCATGAGGAGCTCGACATTACTTTATTTTTTTTTCTGAAAACATCTTTCAAGTCTGAGGAAATGACATTAGGGGAAACATGTCACAGGCAGAGTTAATCACCTCCTCAGTCTGTGTTGTACTGTAGGTGGCGTTTGCGTCTGTCGGAAGGGAAATGTTTTGTTTTTGTGCATTTCCTGAATATCTACAAATATTCCCTGAAGGCACGCTGCGGCGCGATGTTGCGCCACCTGTTTTCAAGGCGCACTCGTTCCCCGGGGCCCCTCAACAAATCATCTTCTGTGTTTCTCCTGCGGGGAAAGAGACACCGTCACTCCTGGGTTTTGGGTGTCATATCATGCTGAAAGATGCGAGAGCAAATTCGACATTTCCCGTCCCAACAGGTAAAGTGAGAATCAAAAAGGCAAGTGATTGTGAAATTATAGAGGAGGTTAGAAAGTCTTAGCGGGAGATTTCCTTTTAAAAATCCATCAGGCTAAAAAAAGTAGGGGAAGCTCTTTCTTTGAAAATTTATGGATAACAAGATTCGGGTTGTTTTTACACAGTTGCAAGTGTTCATCAAAGGAGGGGGGGGGAGGGTATATTCTTCACTTCCTTCTTTTTCCCTTTAATGCATAAAAAAGGTATCACAGCAGCCTGGGCTCAGTCTTGTTCCTTCGTCTCAGCAGTATGGACATAATGACTGACCTGGATTCATACTCCTGTTTTCAATCACATTCTCCCTCCAAGGTTATTGGCTAAAATCCAAAGGTTGTTCTGGGATTCCACTTTATCAGAGGCGGAGGCAGAACAGCATGCGGAGTTAATAATCATTTGGTCTGCGTTTTACAGCTGTTGCACAATGGACACTGTGTAAACCTGTTACGACACCGGGGCCTCGGAAGCTTTCCCCCTGTTTTTAGAACTCGATCAGTCTCCGCCCGACAGGCAATGACGGACAAAGATATTAACGGCAAAGAAAAAGTACAAGAGGATGTAATCGGCGGTGATGTATAATGCAAACAGTGCGTTACGTTATGTTCTCTCGATGCAGTATTCAGGAGGCAGGCAGGGACCGCGAAGATAATATCCTCTTAATAGCACTAGTGTGAAACTTTCAGTAGATTTCCTCCTCGGTGTGAGAGAGCTGAGCCGGGGCGACAGCGAGAAGGTGCCGCCACGCTGAACATCTGCTTTGTCCATTACGAGCCGAGCTGGAGAGCACATGGAAGGCCACAGGTAAAGCCTTGACGCAGGGCTCCTTGGCAAAGCCGCTGTTCTTGTAAGCTTGAACATTCATTATGGATTAAGCCAACATTATGATAACTAGGTTTATCCAGGCAGCAAACACGGTTAAAAATTGAGTTCTGAAGTTTCATGCATTTTTTCCTGCAGAAAAATAAAAAAAGGGGTTTACTTATTTACTGCCAGACTTGGAACACTTCTAATGATGAAACTTGACGTCTGTCAACAATGCTTCCTTTTTTTTTTTTGAAGAATAATGAATATATTTACAATGTAATTCAGAACTCCAGTTGCCTCTAGACAGTTGAGCTTCCCCTTCACGCACCTCTGTATTTTATTCAAAGCAGAACCTCACCAAAGGAAAATCTTCTATTATCCAGCCTAACACTGCAGCCTGAGGAGAAACACTGGGTAAAACAGTGACTTAATATTTCATATTGGTTAGATTATTCATCCACACAAAGACATTTCCCTTTTTTCCTACCTCACATCGCAACGTCCTCATTAAAAATGGGACACTGCACATTGAAACTTTTTAAAAATTCAAATATTTTCTTTCAATCTTTAAAGAGCTTATATCTAATGAACTAAGATTTAATTTGGCATGGCTTAACATCCATTTGCACTGCTCGTAATTAGGAATGCAGACCTCGGTATTAAAATGAAGGGGCAAAGCCCTCAGTAAGTTCCCAAGTGAAACAAGAATTGGTTCCACTTTAAGTATTAATTGATTGGCTTTGCAGTATCCCTTACAGGAGAGCAGTACACACATGCACACATATCCAATTCACTACACACACACACACACACACACAATTTACAGAGCACTCATTTCTCATCAATCTGGTGCTGCTTCATTTGCCTGTCTCTCAGTCCCCCAGAGAGGGACAACCTATCTGCTAGCAGAGCTTAGCATTTGATCATGAGTGTCAATATCAAACTGCAAAGCAGGATTACACACTGCTGTCGTCAATAGGCGTAATGGTTTTACATGTGTTAAGGTTAACTCAGCCATTTAATGTGCATAGTACCTCAGAGATAATCACTCAAAAAAAGGACTTAAAAATGTCACACAAACCTCAACAGACCTGGGCTGCTGCGATGATCACACACTATACTCAGAGGGTCTTGTTGCATTTTTCTCTTTTCTGAGATTTGACAGCTTATGACTATGGAGTAGACAATTTCCACTGTATGAAACAAGTCTTCAAGGTATTTGATTCAAATTTCTTACATGGAATATGTTCTGTGATGTATGATCAGACTGTCTGCAGAGTCACCAGAGATACTATTATTGATCATAGGCCGACCTAATACAAATTCTGTTAAGTGTTTATTAAGGAAGAGCTTTAGTCCTGCACAAAGAGTATTCATTGTTGATCATTTCATTTCACTGTGGACCACCCTTCTGATGTCTGTAGAAACATAAAATAATTTCCTGTCCTTACTTTTCCCCTTTGCTGTTCAAATTTTAACAAAATGTCTGGCTCCACGTTTCAGATTCTTCATTTTTGTGTCATGTGTGTGTGTGTGTGGCTGTGGGTAGGTTTGAGTGTGCAAGACTCGGTGTGTGCGTCCGTGTGTAGCCGTGCGCAGGAGTCTCTTATATTTATTTTTCACAAAACATAACAGTCTCCCACTGTAAACCTCTGCCGGTGCAAGTGACAGCTAAAAAATCCCCCACAATGCTGTGAATTAGGAAGCGGTCTATTAGACACATGATCACATGATGGGGGATTAGTGGACTGGAGTCTTCAAAGCTGCTATTACAACTCCTGAGATGTGATACAGGCTCCCCCACTGCTCTCTGCAGGGGCGTGTGGCTCTTCCTCAGAGAATTACCTGACACCGTCGTGTCTGCGCTCTGGGAGACAAGTGCTGTGGCTCGGAGTGGAACAGCCAACATCAGTCGGAAATGCTCCCTCCATGCTGCGCTGAGCCAACAAACCCTGCATTTAATCCCATGTGTGAGCTGCCATGATGGCTACATGAGTTGACATCAGAGAAAAGGAGTTAGGGTGCTAAGACTGGAATGATGGCTGATAAAGTGGATTACAGATGGGGAAATGCCATCACGCTTGAATAGTAAGTCAGCCCCAAAATATTAATAATAATGATTCGCTTCACACTTATAATCTGGAGATTTGCCCGATGTAGGGGTGGACACATTTCACAGTTCTTTAGGTGAAACGTTTAATTTTGTGATACTGTACATCCTGTAAAATTATATTTAGTTTTTTAAGGCAAATTCCACATCTCTTTTAGACATTTTAATTGACACATAATATAAAATCCATTTGTAGGGGATGAGCTTAACGGTTGTTCCGAATGCAAGAATGTAATCTTGAACAAGTTTATATAGCGTTTTTATTATAGTATATATTATATCACAACAAAGAACAAAAACGGAAGAAATAAAAGTGAGAAAAAACGTAATTTGCCGAAGAAAAAAAAAAAGTGGTTGCATTCTGAACTTCAAGTTACCTTTTCTAAAGCTGAACACTGGGAATTTGGACCTCCCAGCGCAAACATTAACAGGCTGAAATGCAGCTCTGGATGTAACAAAGGAAACAATACCAGGGAAGAGAGCCAAGAAGGCAGAGCTGGCACGCCTGTTCCTGGGACCATGGGAATTTGGCTCCCAGAAATAATGGGGTTGAACAGGGCCCAGCACCACTGCTACTGTAGCTGGGAAAATGGTGCACCGCAAGCCAGGCTCCATCCAGGGAGACTTAAAACAGGGGAGGGAGGGAGAAAAAAAAAGAAATGAAATATACAGTGTGGGTTGCACCTCACAGTGTGAAGTGAGATGAGTAAAATAATAGAGGAATGGGAAGCCTGTCTCATGTTTGTCCTGAGCAAGTGATTGTAAATCAAAAACACTGCCCGGCTTAGTGGCTGGGTGTGAGCTAACATAATACGCGGCATGGACAAACTGCTATCTGGGCAGAGAGGGGAATGAAAATAAAATAATAATAATAACGGATCTAATGTGCAAGACGTAAAGGGGTCATGCCTGTTTGGCCAAAAGTTGACGAACACTATCCTGCTGTATGTACACTATATGTACAATATTGGGTTGTGCTAATGCTAGCAGCCCTTCTCCAGCCTAATTAGGACAATAAAGGGTTATGGGCTAATGTATGACTGCCATGCCAAAGCTAATGAATGCCTGGTATACCTTGTTTCCTCCCAAGCGTCCTTGGACTGTCATCTCCAACCTTTTGATGTTGTATCTGATTATCCAGGCAGCGATTAATCATGATTAAGTAAGCACCAAGTCTCCGGGAGAGAAAGCAAAAGCGGAGAGGGTGTGTGAACAGCAGGAAAGTTGCCCAGGTTCAGGCCTTAATTCTGGGCAGCACAATCTCCGCCGTCTGCCAAGTGGACACTGGTAATGAGACAGCAAAGTAAAAATCATGGCGCTTTTTTAAGTGTTGTTAAAGGAAAGATTCATTATCCAAGCCAGGCTTTATCCAAGCCACAGTGGAGGCTTCCAAAGAAACGCCTCTTGCCTTCTGTGGTTGCCGTCAACTTGGACACCAGTGCACGTTCTTCACATGCCCAGTGCTACTTGACAGCCATTTTTGCATGTTTTGTTGATACACAGACATTTCAATATACCTCTCCTCTCGCGCCGCTTTTCCCCCTCTCCAAAAACATTTTCCTGCTTTGATATTGGTTGATGGAATATAAATGGGTTGGAGCAGACCTAAGGTAACCACCTATTGGCCTTCATGCATTTCTAATGTAACCTGTTCTACCCATGCTCGCAGTGTAGCGCTGGCTTCATTACTCCGAGGTGCTGAGTGGTTTGCCAGAACTCTGCCTTTTCAGCGAATAGATCACCCTTGTGACCAGGGTCTCTGATACTGTATGCACCACCTGAAAGCTGTAGCTGTTTGCCCAGGTGCCAAAATAATCAAGTTCTGCTCGCATGGCAGGTTATGAAAGAATATTAACTGTGGGAATAACCCGGCTTGACATGCGTCGTCCGCATGCATGATCAAACAAGAGCCCTCTCAGAAAAGGACTTTACCAGGTAGGCCTACTGGCAGGGAAGTCTGCGCCTGTGATGACACAAACTCAATCATTGTTGCTTTGAAGTCGGAGGGGTCAGTGTTGTAATGGGTTTAGACAAAGGTACAATGATTCTCTCTTTCTACGTCGCGACCTTTTTCTGCTAATGCGTTTAGCATTCTGCATCTGTAATGGCTTTCCCAGCGAAAGGGGGGAGAGTGGAAGCTGTTGTTGAAACACGTTTAATGACGTACCGAAGGACGAGGAGCAGAGGTGCACATTATTGCCACTATCAATAATACAACTGTTTAAGTGGTCCACTTGGAGCTAAGGCAAATAATACTTCCCTTTCTACCACCCCGCTGCTCGCTGTGAAAAGGATTTTCTCCAACGAGGTCTGATGTGAAGGAATTTGTTTTGAGTGCTTCGTCTGAAAACCGCACCACCGTGTCATGGTTTTCCTGTCAGAGTGAGTTTCTGTTAAGCAGAGCTCAAATTTGATTTTACTTGGAGGATTTAAGATTTCCACCTTGGTGTTTTTTTTCTCCGCAGCTTTCCATCAATCCTTCTGTTTTCCTCCCTCAAACCAGTATTTCAAGCTTAAATTATGGCAAATGATGTGTGTTCAGGGTGTTGTGGGGGAAAACAAAATAACCCCTGATGACTGAACTGTAACTTAACATCTCCCTCACAGCCTAATGTTTAAGTGGAAAACTTCCCGACCGCAAAGGCATAAATCAGCCACACTCTCCGGTGTGTTTCATTACAGAAATGATAAATCATATCTCAGAGCCTATATGGAAACACGGGAAAAAAAACAAGGAAGCATGAAGTTATGTATCTCGCGCCCATCAAACACAAGGAGAAATGGAGGAGATCACCATATAATTGTTAGAGTGTGTGTACACATGTCTCCCTCCAGTTCCATCACAGTCCTCCGGTTCAACACAGGCTTTGAAATGTGGATTCAAAGCTAGCGGACTTCCCTGAATCACTGAAAACCCCCAGGACATGGTTTGGCCTTTGCGGAGGTGGAAGCCAAATATGAGTCTGAGAAGATGAAGCACCCTGGCCTATCGTCTGTTCCTGGTAGGTGTTCACTCCCGATAAATATTTCATTTTGGTACAAAACAAATAACTTGACATAATTCCTCCCCCTCTCTTCTGAGTAGAATGACAGAGTGGCTGATTTACGCATGGCGAGAGGTGTAAAAAGCATAGAGGCATGCCGCTTCTCTCTATCCACCTAATGGATGCAACCCGACGGGCTAACAACTGTTTGGCTTTTTTTTCTTCCCGGAGAGCTGTGAAGTGAGGACACACTTGGATTCATATGAATTGCTCGCTGCGATCTGTGAAGAGCTCTGTGACAACCAAACAGTTGGCTAATGTCGGACTGGATATATCTGAGCAGAAGGCCACTATTAAAAAATAGCAATAAAAACCATTTAACTGCACTTAGTTAGAAAAGGAAGCGCTAAACGTGTTAATTACTCCTGCGGAGGCCTTTTAGTCCGCTGCTTTAAGAAGATACAGGGGCTAAATGGATTGACCCGAGCCAAAGTTACATGCAGACATGAAAGGGCAAGCGATTTCAACTTGCAATCCACTGTGAAAGTGCATTAACCACTTAACTATTTTCTCAGTTCTTTCCTCACGAATGCTTGGGGCTGTCTCTGCTTTGTTGCATTTGTCAATCACTGTAATTTGGGCTCCATTTCCAAAAATAATTATCAGGTGAGTGGCAGCCCTTTGCCTGGAGTGCCAACTTGGAAGCGACGTGCCCAAGAGTATTAATTATGCCGCTCAAAATATGAAGTCTTTTAATAGAGAGGCTGACGTGACATCATTGTTTAGAGTCTTTCTTCCCCTACAAACATGACAATCACCGCCGTCCCCCTGGTCATCAGCAAAGATGAGGAGGAATTGTCAGAGGAAGTTATTAACAAGCTGTGTACCATGTGATAAAGTCAGTCAGACTCTCCCTGGTATCGTGTCTGGTGATTCGTATAGAGGGGAAGCGTCAACAACCTCGGTCTGCGGCTACGAGAGATAGAGAGCGAGGTGGAAACATGCACAGCGACGACTGAGGGGGAGGTATTATGAGCAAAAAGCCTCAAATCTTTCAAATCCATGTACTAAAATTATTGCCGAACGTAACTGTTGACGCTGTCCTCGGAGGACCAGGCGGTTCCATACAGTCGCCGGCTTACAGCCCTCTCTCGCTCTCTCCCTCCCTCTCTCTCTCCCTCTCTCCCTCTCTCTCTCTCTCCCTCTCTCTCTCTCCCTCTCCCTTTCTGCCAATCAAGTGCTCACAAACAGCGCTGCACTGTAGTTGTGGTTCACATTCAGCAGTTGCCTCTGTGAAACCCTAAGAGGGAGAGACAGCTTCCAGGTCTCATTAGCATCCAGTAGCGGCTAATGCAGCCTCCCTATTACTGTCTGAGGAGCTGAAATTCAGTTGGAGATGAGCACAGCCCAGGGGGCTTAGGGTTGCCAGTTTAATTAGTGCCTGATAATTTCAATAATGAGTGACAATTCATTGGGGCTTTTTAGGTTGGCCCACTGTTTGAGTGCAAATCGATAATCCTCTGTTTCTTCCCCCACTCTCACGAGTAGATAAAGGGCAAACGTGTGTGTGCGCGTGTGTGTGTGTGTAGTGTATGTGTGTGTGTATGTATGTGTCAAGGGGGTGTGTGGGATGGAGGGGGGGGGGGGGCGTCTGTTCTATCCCTTTGCAGGAATTAAATGAAAAGAATCAACTTAGAGAATGTCCCTTTGAAACCAAGAAAGGGAAGCCTATGTGATTTGATTTGCTGTTATTGGATGAGCAGGTGGGTCTTTAGTTGCTGTCGTGGGGTCCGGAGTAAAAACAATTTGCCTGGAGTGATCCGGGGTAAGTGAGTGGAGGGCGAGAGGTTTACACTTGTTGTTTTCTACTCGTCCAAATCACGCTCTTGCGTTTGATTCAAAGCAGGAAAAACTCTTTAGCTGTGATCAGGGGCGCTGGAAAAAAAACTGTAAATATCACCCTCCACATGGAAAGATCTGCAGGGGAAGGAAACCGAAATCTACATATTTCCTTTCCATATGCGCAACTGTTTAACATACACTATACCTGTTTTAATGACACCATGTGGAATGGTAATTCATACAATCGCCCCTAGGCTGAGAAACCATGTTTACCTTGGTTACTGGAGGAAGGTGTTTGAACCTTGTGTAATTCAGCGACAGGCGACAGCGTCTTGTTGATGCACCGCCAGGACTCCTCTCTTTTGTTCTGGAAGTGATTTCACAGCTCCGCGTGCAGGAGAACAGGTGAAGGTGAGTAAAGTTTAAACAGGCACTTTTCTTATTCACAGAAATCATTATGCGCGGTCGCACGCTGTTTTACTGTGTTATTGAAAATGAAGAATCAATTTTAGGTGTTGCAGGTAGTGCATTAAAACACCAATTAACCACATAACACCCAACCTCTAGCTGACACTTGCTTCATAACGATTGTGGAGGCAGGATGTAAGAGCCTATTATTCCCTAATATGCATCTTTGTGTCTTGGAAGGGAAAGAATCTGATCTATGCAAAAAAAAACAAATTATCACTAAATAATCAGTGGGAGGAAAGAGAGAAAAAAAAATATGGGAGTTGACAAAACACGCAGAAGCAGCAGATTGGCGTCACACCTGCCAATACCCGGTGCAATTCTCCGCCTGTGCAGCGGTGATAATGGCATCACTTTATTGCCCTTTGCGATGTGTCCACACTCAACACGGTATATGTTCCAAAATATCCTAATACAATACTGAGTCAGCACATGAGCCGCCTCTATATTCAGCCCTCGCCATACAGCGGCGGAGGGAAAGTGCAGCGGGAGCATGCAGCGTTTCCTCAGTCAGTTAGCCTGACATATTGTGAAGGACAGTAGCCTAATTATTCTCTGGCAGTGGCACAGACCTGCCAGTCCCTTCAGATTGAGTTGAACCACTGAGGCTGGAGTTTGATTCCTGCATGCCTGCTGTGTTTCCAGTCAGATAGCATCATGTCCACGGGAGATTTAATTTGGACATTCAGCGGTGTGAACCCAACCCCTTATTGCTTTAGCCCCCTCGTCACCCTGACCCGTCGTCTTCCCCTATTACGGGCCCGCCAAAAACAGCAATCATCACGTTAATACCGGGAACATCAAGAGACTATTGATTGTGGTTACTCGCAGAATATTCCCTCCATGACATGCGGTTCAGTGCCCCCTTCATGCTCGTCTGTGGCAGTCTTTTTAAATATTCATGACGAGGTTGCCTTATGGTTCTGCAGCTGAATATCTAATTGGGCCGTCAAAAGAGATACAACATGCCCTTAAGCAGGTCCGTAACAGCGGTCAGCTCAAACAGATATTGTGTGATTCAGCCACAGGGCTAATTAGCGATTAGCATTCACTGTTTACAAGGGTTTTTACCTGTGTTCCAGGGGACGGCTGAATTAAACTTAAATCACTCCGTCCTGCCTTTGAAGCTTCAAGAGCTGCCTGACCATATCATAATGACTGGGAGGAGAGAGGGAAGTGCTTCCACTGTGTAACAACATAATCATCAATTAAGGCAGGGAAATGGCACGAAGTGGGGATTTTAGCTCATTAAAAAAAAAAAGCCCAGAAGAAAAAGTATGTCTGGGTTTATATATATTTTCACTCTGTCTCTTCTCTGTCAACGTCTGCCATGATTTCGTCTTTCAAGATGAGTCGAAATCCAGAAAAAAATAAAATTCAGAGACTTGGAGGCAGACATTTCCTAATAAGGGTTAAAATATGAATGACATTTGCTCCGAGAAGAAGCTGAATGGAAACGGGATTGGAGCTGATTTGGTCCCATTTATTTCCCTCTCTGTAAATTATGCTTTATGCATTTTTCACAGCCAATATAACCAGAAATTAACATCGCTGAACAGCAACATGTCTTGAAAATATTGTTTTTATAGCCGGCCTATAACTAAAGTATCTCCATGACCACATGTCAAGTCAATTACTGCTGGAATGAAGAGCGTAGCCTCAAGACATCTTTGCTACAGTATGAAAATGACTTTCACACAGCAGTATAACTGTAATATGACCTGCATATTGTAGCTGCAGTCTTTTTATATTAGATCCATGCACAGGTAATATACCTGAGAAGGAGTCACGATCACCTTGATGTATTAAAATGAAAATATAAAATATCTGCCCATGTGATGCTGCAGTTTAGTTTTGAACATGCAGTTAATTCCACGAGTTTTCTATTTAATAGTAACATGGAGCAGGTATTTAATCCGTTTTGCCGGTTTTACTTGATATATTGGGGGTAAAACCAGTATCTAACCTGCACCCGTGTAACGTATCATCCCGGTGAAGCCACTACGAGGACATACAGTAGCTCATGTCTTCAACAGCTTTCCAGACATTAAAAAGAATATCAGATTCCCCCAACTTCTTTGAGGATGCACTGCCTTTGAGAGAGGACTTCTTTTGAGCATATCCGAACGTTTTTCATCTCTCTCATTTTTTTAAATCTATTTTTTTGCCATAAAGCAGGGACTCAACACAAACTAATTCGGGGTGATAAAACTGCTCCGGTGAATTTCCTGCCGCACAAAGCAGGGAGATGGCTGATAAAGGGGCTTATTAGAGAACCATCATTACTCTCACTTTGGGTCGAAAACGTTGACTGACTGACTGAGGAGCACCGTTGTGTCCTGAAATCTTTTCTGCTGATGTGGCTCCGAGCCGAGGTGATGCTGAGGCTTCCCCTCGCTGTCTGAGGGCTGGATGAGCGGACCTGTCAATGGTGATATCCAGACAGCAGGAACAGTGCAAACTCAGGGATAAGAGTCAACAGTAATTAGAATCTATCAAGGGAGGTGGGAACACACACGCACACACACACGCATGCACGCACACACCCACACCCACACACACACATGCTCGGCACATCGGGTCTGTATGGGCTCATGTGCACAAACATTGCTCACATGCACAAGTCTCCTCAAGAGGCCATGTATGTGTTTACGTTAAAAAACAGAAAATATTTCACAAATGCACAAAAATGAGCAAATACACACACACACACACACGCACACACACACTCCATGAAAGCCACGTCCTTTAGTATGGAGATTCTGGCTGTATACTCCCCTTTTTCCTTAATTGCTCATTAATGAGATGGAAATATATTTCTGCCACAAAGTTTGAAAAAGATGCACTCATTGAGAAAGCCATAAATCTAAACATTTGAAAAGGAATTAGTAACGGGAGCCTCCCATTCTTGTTCTCTGAAAAATTAATGCGGCGCATGTTATATTTATTACAAGGCCGACTGTCATTCATTTTACCCGAACTAACAGAAATTAAAAGTGACAGCAACCTCATCAAGAATGAATGCCATTGTATTCTACACGGAGCAGAGAAGACACGGGGAGGGGGAAAAAATATGTGATAATAAAACACAGGCTTCCACAGTGCATGTGTAACAGAGAAAACTGAAGCTGAGTGAAATGCTGTGAATGAAGGAATGAGGGCATAAGAAATGATAAAATACAGTGAAAAACACAGCTTTCTAAACTTTTATTTCAGTTTTTTCTTATTTTTTGCTGCAATTTAGAAGTTAGACCACGTTTTTAAAGGATCTTACAAAGAAGCCGTGAAAGAAAAATCATAGTAATTGACATGCAAAGAAATAATTAAAATAAGAAAAAATAAAATACTACCGGTGACTTGCATACTGAAATATTTTTTGCATGGCTACTCCAAATCCATCTTCCAATATTTTCCGAGATGTGCTTAATTGCTGGCTTCACTCATTAAAGGAGAGGGGTTCTGATCTGAGTGTGTTGCAGCTAAATGGTCAGGTTCCCATGTGAGGAAAATAAATGAAATATTAGTTTATTACATATTTAAATCTCTCTCCCCAGGCTTTCTTCCACTCCTTCTTCTTTTTTCTTTTTTTTTTTTCCAGGGTTGGTTTTGCATTATAATGTTCACCAAACAGTTCTCCCAACTAATGGCTTGCAACAACGTGGTCTTGCTTTCCCCCCTCCGCTTTTGGTCTAGATTTTCATAACAAATTACCGCACCACGCCGGGGGAAGGGAAGAAGCCTCCAACTTCCTGAGGAGGCAAAAGGGAAAAATTCATCTTTAAGCGGTACAAAGTTGAGCATTGCCTGTGGAACGCTTTCACAGTGTGTGTCCGTTAAACATTGAGTAGACAGTCAACTGCAGATAATAAGTCAACGTTGTCAGGAAGCTGACAGCAACATTTGGAAATAGAAAATCCATATTGCATGCTGCTTCTTGGGAAAAGCTTCTTTTTTTTCAGCGGAAGCGCGCTAGGGTTCAGATTCACTTTTCCTCTGACAAACAATGGTTTTATTGTTCTTATTGGCATATTAAGTCCAAGGTCACGTTTAAAATTCCAGACTGCTTTGTAAGTTCATAATCTTAGTCCTATCCATCAAAAATGCTGATGTATCAAAACAAACAGAGGGCTGAGAGCCGGAGAGAGTCGGCGCGGGATGGGCCCTCTGAATAATCGTTAAGGGCAGCCCCCTCGCTCTCCCTATCTCAGGTGTGTGATTAAAATCAATTAAATCACTCCTCCAGTGTCAACCGCCCCAAATCTCCTGACAAATGAAACGGTGCTTTAGGAAGACGAGGATGTTCCTGGTCCTGTCGTGGCTCGGCTCATATTCACAAATGAGATTAAGATTGGGCTGCTGAGGGATTTCAAAGGCCTGTTTTCCATAAGAGCATGAAACAGCCTGTGAAGCCCGTGTAGGCTACATTAAGTAGACTTGAAAGTGTCTGGAGCAGAGATCAGCTCCCAGCCCACAGTGAGAGTAACTAGCTGGAAAAAAAAATACAAAATAAACGCAAGGTTTATTTACCTGCATCTTTGCTACGAGACTTACGGGAGGAAGTTGCGTCTGTAACTCAGTGAAAATCAGGACAAAAATAAACCAGTATTCCATGAATTCTTAAAAGCCCTCAATCTATTTATGACACTGTATTATGATTTGTCTGATGCATCCCTTAATGAGTTATTCATCCAATATTAATATGTATTAAATCATGTGTTTTGAGTCAATACAGTTTTCACCACAGCCCTGCCTTTGCTGTGTGTCTTCAGACAAATTAAGCCATTTACAGAGCATCAATATGGAATCATTAAATGCCCTGTGTGTATTGTTCTCTATGGTCTGTGGACCACCCCTCTTTCCTTTCCTTTCCTCTCTCTCTCTCTCTCTCTGTTTCCCTCACACACACACACACACACAGGCAGGCTAGCTTGACTCTCGCATCAGATTGCGAGTCGAGGTTTGAGCCCTCCGCAGGCTCCTTTATGACGACAGTCGGCCAGATCTGCTGATCCCATCTCCAGTGGGTCTCTGTAACCCCCCTTTGTAACATTAGGCAAAAGCGCTAAATCAAAGTGTGGAGTCAGCCCAGTGTGTGTGTTTAACGTCCCCCCGGTCTTGTCACCAATGACCACGGGCGGGCCGCCACGTGTCCTTGCCCTATCCCCCGGTGTCCTATCACTCCTTTATCTGTCCACGGGGCATGGCCGCTCTCCCAAAGACAACCACACATGCATGCTCAAGAAGGGCCTTTTTTATTCATCTCAACACCCACAGAGAAAATCAGACGTCCCAAATTGTTCCCTACAGCAGTTGTTTTATTCATGGCTGCATTTGAGTTTTTTTTTTTTCTCTTTCTTCCCGCCCTCCTGCTTAAACGTATATCTATAACAATGATCATTATTTACACTGAGCAGGGAGGATTATTTAAACCCGGGAAAAAACACAATGGGAAACGCTTCATGGCGAATTCTGGAATTTAGCAAAAGCACAAACTTACACTTTAAAAACACGCTGCAGAAAATGTTTTCCGGAAAAACTGCAGCAAAACTTATGTAGGACACTGACCTGTATTTCATTTTGAAGAGCAAAAGGAAAAAATATACTTTTTTAACTCGGAGGTTCTTGTGGGAAAACAATAACAGACAGTATGTTTATTTGCGATGAAGCTACACAGCACAAAGAAAGAGCAACCACACCGAGGGATTCTCCTGACTCTTGAGGAGGGTACAACCAATATTCCCAAACCCATGCCAGGACTTGTGATTCCGCTGTATACTTTTTTCTCTCCTTTATGAAGGATGATCAAATCAAGCATGGAAGGATGTTTCATCAGTCTGTTAGAGGGTAAAGAGAGACTTTCAAAATAATCCCTTAAGTAGATGAGGCTTCTTTATGTATTGCTTTTTATTGTGAGACGCCGTGCGTTTCAAGATAGCAGAGGAAATGACAATTATGTTGAGATGCTATCTTCATGAATGACAGGACCTTTTTCTCTGGAACCAATACTGTATCGCATGTCCACACTTCTGATCTAGTGGTGTTATTATTCAGTCTCTTGACAGGTCATATTTTGTCAAATGAAATGCTGAATTGCTTCATACTCGGCGCGGAAGCTGAAGTGATACATGTAAGTAGAATTAAATTACTCCATAGCATATTACAGCCTCGGTGGGATTGTGGCTGTTCCTCCATTTTTAATAAGTGCTTATTTCCCAGGGGGCCTTGTTGGGCACTGTGGGTCAACAGTGTCCAAGAGGGCAAAGCTTGTTCACCACATTCTAGAGCCCTTTAATTGCTTGAGGTTATGTGTGCTATTATCTTCCTTTTTCTCTTTCATTATGGAGGTGCAGAGGTTCGGATTGACCCATCCTCTCAATTTTGAAAGCACTCGCCGCGTTTAGCGCACTTCAATTAAGTGTGCAGGGGAGTGCCGTGATGAGATTTATTTAATTAATTATTCCAATTTCGGCTCGAGCCCATGCATATATTCTTCTTTTTTAAATCCTTTTTCCTTGGGTGTCCCGGGTCCGCTCTTATTTATTCTGTTGTGATAATGTTACAACTGTAACAGCAATATTTTTTCGGTGCTCCCAGGAGTGCTTGGTCTGACTCAAACATAATAACCCACGGCACTGTCTGTCTGACTCTCAGCCATTCTCATTCCTGCTTGCAGCTGATGCCGTAACCCCGGCCCCTTCCCTGCAGGCTGTGCTGACGGCTGGCTCATGGAAGCCACACACGCACACACGCACGCACACACGCACACACGCACACACACACACGCACACACAAACACATATACGCACACACACAAAGACCTGTAGACCTGCATTTGCATGGAAACAAATGTTCACATGCTAACATATGCAAATACAAACGTGCACACGCCAGTGAAGCACTCACACATGGACATGCACACGTCTCTGTTGTGTCTTTTTACTTCACTTTATATCTACTTTTATTTTACTTGATTCCCCCTCCTCTTGTTTGTTAGTTGTTTGAAATTAAAGGAGTGCACCGTGCTCCGCTGTAGTAGCTGCAGGAGGAAACGCTGATTAGTGGAAACAACAAAAGTTGTTGCAAAGTTGCGTTCGGAGACCAGTTCAATGGGGGAAATTGTTTTAGTGCCCATTTAACTCCAAAGCGTAGCACTTGCGGGCAAACGTTGTTCCAGAGTAAAGGATTTCACAGAAGAGAGCTTGTGGCTTCACGGAGGGATTTGATCACTTTTACCTGTGCTGACAAGTCTTCCCTGCAGTTCAAAAGGAGGGAAAGTGGATGACTGATCAATATAAACGCAGGTGTTTGGAGAGAAGCCGCGGATTGATCAGTGATAGTCCCTCAAACCGGAGAAAAAAAAGGAACAAATCACAGGAAAGAAAGTGAAAAGTTAAGTAGGACACTGTCAGGGATTCCCTGGGTGCGAGTCTTGGAAAAACTGCACAGCACAAATGAAAAAGAACAGAGGAGAGCTGGTTGGGGAATTCAAAAAAGAATAATTAAAAACTCAAATCGGGTTCTTAACTGTGAGAAAAAGAGAGAGAGAGAGAGAGGGAGTGAGAGAGTGGGTTTTTTAAATCCACCAACAAGAATACACTTGGATGATAACTGCCTCAGCCGTAGGCTATTAAAATATTAACCACCGCTGTCCGAGCTGGGACTTTCCAAGCGGTACTGAGCAGTATCCTCCCCGGATACTGGGCCTGAGAGAAAGGCTCTGCTCCCGTTCGCTGCCCTGTGGGAGGCTCGGGCTTGCATGAGGAAGTGTTTTAATGTTTCTCAGATGCCTGGCTCACTGAGAGAGCTTTGACAAGGCAACTATCCTGGGTGTGATTTAAAGGTGTGCACTGAGGGAACCAGGTACTGGAGCTGAGGGCCTGTTAAGCTACCGGGTGCCTTTCCAGAGGAAAAGGAGCTCACTTTTTTTTTTTTTTTCCCTTTTTAAATTCCCCTGTTGCTGAGCAGAACTTGGTCCCTCAAGTTTGAACCGTTTTTATGGCATGAAACAAAAGCTCTAATGTTACTGCTACCTGATATCGCTCACTTTAACACTTGTAAATATACAGTGAATGCATTTGGAGTGGAAGCGGAAGATAAATAAACGTTTGCAAAATATTGAGAAAATGAAAAGCCGCCCTGAGTGTTGATATCTGAATTATTTTGGCTGAAGACCAGATTTGCATGTGTGCAGAGTTTGTTTCCTTGTTATTTAGTTCAATGACGGATGCTTCCAATAGCCCGCAATTGCCTGGAGCTTATTACACTCATAATGTATAAGCAGATACTTAGTGAGTGTATATCTAAATCATTTAGCGGGACTTGGTTTCGGCGAGCACATGGCGAGGAGCGCACTCGTATCTCAAATAGTGCAATCGTGGAGGTTTTATTGACTCTAACAGATAACTGCAATTATTTCTCTGAGTGTGCTTCCTGGTCTCTGCCAAATATGAGCTGGCAGATTATTAAAAAGACAAGTGGTCTCTTTGATACCGAGACAAAATACATGGGAGTATTTTTAGCAACCGTAAAGGGCTGCCAGCTTTGTTCAGGTGGAATTTTCTGCATGGGGAGAAATGATGTACGTTCATGTGCTGCCTGTAGCGGAGAAATCATGGATTAAGATACAGTGGTGCGGTGAAAAGTTGCCGGATATTCAGAGTGGCAGGTTCGCTGAATGTTTCATGAGATTACAGAGTCGCGGCATGTATCATGGAATTGACTTAAATTGTTGAAGTAGCCTGAAGTTCATCGAAACTGGTGAGGTCTCTAATCTTTTATTCCCCAAACTGTACAGCGGAGTGTCTCAGTCTATCCCAGTCAAGTTCCGCTGGCCCGTCTTCACCTTCATGTTTTTACCCCGACACGGACCTATTGTTCCCCTCGGCCCCAACTCCCACTCCCCGGTTCATGCTTTGTAATTTCACCCTGTCCCAGTTCTTGCCCACTCCCCCACCCCCCCTCACCCATACCCGCTTTGTCTCCTCATGTTGTCTTATGTCCTCTTTCTTTTCTTTTTTTTCCCAGCGATGTCCCATATCTCCCTGGAATCAGGAGCCGGGCTGGCATGGCAGGCAGATGGGACAGATGAGGATGACAGGGATTGGCTAATCCCTAATCTGCTGTCTCCTTGCCACTCTCGACAACAGAGGAGAGAGGGAAGCAAGAGGGAGCGAGAACGAGAGGCAGAGGGTGATGGAGCCAGCTAGATGGAGCCAGCTGTCAGATGGAGAGTCTTTCATGGTCCTGCGCACACAACAGCTGCACAGGGCCCGCCTGTACGGCTCTGCATTATTAAGCATCTTTTTAGTTGGTTCCAGATGCAGACCTAGCTGTGTTTACCCAGGCTTTGTGCTTTCTTGCTCCCCCCACCCGGCTTTCCACCTCCACTTCCCACTCCACCGTCTCGTCATTTCCCCGTTTCCTCTCGGCGCTGCGGCTTGATGTGGTCAGAACCGTTTGGCTTCCCTCATGTGTCTTTGCTTAAGTGAAGGCAGCGTTCGAACATATGACCCCCACACCTCTGAGGTAACATTAGCACCATAATAGTTTAGGCCCATTACGTGCATTTCCAGCGAGGAGACACGTTTGCAAATCATTTAAACATGTGGGGACTTTGTGAGGGTCCCTGGCTTTTCCCGTCTCCTCGGCGCAGATGGAAGTTGAGCTGGGGTGTTTCTGTGTTTCTGCTGGTTACAGTGATCGGTGGAGACATCGGATGAAAAGGAATATTTTTCTCCAGAAACGATACGGTAACGGCAGAGAAGTAAAATGTAATTACAACATAATTAAATGGTTTCATCGCTGTAATTACACACCATTTAATGTGCTGCTGTCATTACGACTGTGCGTGTCTGCATATAGAATGTGCAAACAGGCAAACTTGTTTAAACACAGATGCACAGGGCGCATACAAACAGTCAAACATATGTGCGCACACACAGACACACGCACACACACACACGCAGCACTTCACTACGACATTCACATATTCACACGGCAACCTTTTGCAAAAGCCAGCTTTGAGAGGGCTAATCTGTGCCTCGGTCCCGTCTCTTGTCAAGTTCAAGAGGGTTAACAAATCTTTACCTCCAGAACAGCCCTCCTCTTCCCCCTTTCATGTCCACATTTGTTCGCTGTATGTCCAAAAATCTACAGAGGCCCGTCCCGACTCAGTTGGGATTGGTTTAGCTGAAGAGCTGGAGGCTTTTCAGTTGCTGGCATCTGTTGTTCCTCTTCCCAGAGCTGCTGGCAGTCAGTTAATGGCCATGCTTGGGACCCAGAGAGAGAGAACAGTGGCTGATTTCCCCATAGCCGTCGCACCAATCCCGGCACACCACCAACTGCAGATGAGCCACCAGCAGCTAGAAACATTCAGGCTAATGCTCCGCTTCTCTGAGAGTTTGGGGCAGATGTTCCTCACTTTCCGTGCCTCGTCACATAACTCAACACTGTCAAATTTGTCTTTTGATTTAGGGCGCACCGTGTTGGCGGATTTTTTCATTTCATTTTGGGCTCGGAAAACAGTAAAAGCGTGAGGAATCTTCAAGATGTTAAGAATTAAAAACAAGCCTAACGAGAGGCAATTTCACTTTCAAAATATTATGATTGGATCAACAAGTTATTTTTTTTCTCCTGCGTTTCAGTCGTACGGCCGACACACGGTTCATCTCGACTTAGCGCGGATCATGCATCTTATTATTGCAGCCACTCCAGGGTTCACTCTCTGGCATCTGCATAATACTGAAGGAGGTTGCTACAGTTTAATCAGTATCTTGTTACTCTGGAGAGTAAAGCTGGATATGTTATCACTAAGGAGGAAGTTCAAATGAAGCTTGATAAATAAATTAATGCCTTGATGATTAGCTGTCACATAAGCAATTAAAATGACTTCAAATTATTCAGTTTCAAACAGGTGCAATGAAAGAAGAGCGCGATTGTTGTAGTAATTGTCAAAATCGAACAATTTGTTTTGATGAACCCTCCATATGCAGCCCTTATGAAAAATTCAAGCCGGCGTGCATGAAATAATTCAAAGTCATTTAATAATAGAATCCCATATAGCTTATGTATCAAGGGTGTTTTTGTCTCCTGCCTGGGCCTCTTTCTTTCCCTTTTTTCTCTCCCTCTCGCTCACGCTGCTGGTATAAATGTTCTGGGCTTTGGAAATGGCCACGACAAAACAGTGTATAAAACTCAATCACATTCTTTTAGCAAATTATTAATTATGACTGTCATAGTCACAGCATCCTCCTGACAATCTCACAACTGCCTCAGAAAAATACTCTTGACAGCTCAGGACCCCAAATCCCACAATGAATTCGTCCTTGACACATCCTTAATGACGATCATCTTGATGATTGTAAATACATTATCATATCAGATCACGTCTGTGTTGCAATCATCACCTCCATTTCCTTTTAATTAAACAGCAAAGCTGACACCACATCTGTCAGAAAGGAAGTGAGACTTTTTTGAAATCGGTGTGAACTTCTCCTTTTTTCCTTACTCCTGCTCCACAGCAAACAATAGAGAGGAAGGCGCCTTTGAAAATAACAAGCTCTATCAGTGCCTATCTCCTCCTTGCCCTCTCCTCCTTTCTTCCTCTCCCCCTTTCTCTCCCCCCCCCTTTTCTCTCCCTCTCACACCCTCACCCCTTCTCCGTCTCTTCTCCCTCCGCCGCTCTCCCTCTCTCCCGCCACTTGAAAGGCAGGGTAATGAGACAGCTAGAGAGCAGAGGAAGGTGTCCGCGGAGCATCAGTTGTGCATGGGAGAAGTGAAAATTTACTGCAAATGAGACGAGGCCCGTAAATTCATTTTTATTCAGATTACTGTCATCATACATTACAGCTTCCCTTGTAAACATTTGGCCTTGGTCTTTGTGATGAGGTGTCATGATTTGCCAGATTACGTTATTAAGCTATTAACACGTCAAGCGCGGCGGGCAACAATACAGGGGCACGCTTAAACAAGCTGAAGAGAATGGAGGAGGTGTCACTGGCTTGACATATGAAGGCACTTAATAGCTACTGCTCCGAGGACGGAGGAGAGAAATTAAATAGACAGCTTTCGGCGCGGAATGGAGAGAGCTATTCACAAGTACTCAGAGCTGACTGAACTGTCTTTACTGCCTGATTATTTACCAGGTCGGTAAATAAAACGCCGTAATTTAAGTCTATGGAAAACATATTTCCGCTCATACGCGTGTTTATGGCGCCTATTTACATGTTATTGGCATCATTACTAAAAAGAGGCCTGTGTTTGTTTCGGATTTGAAGGCCCTGGGTTCCTGGTTCTTGGGTTTACACTGTAAATGATACAGATGCTTGGAAAACCTTCGATTTGTGATCTAATTCAAAAATTATAAAGAAAAAACATTTACAGAAAACATTTGGAAGACGGTGATTTTAGGGGCGAGTTATGAAACTGCGCAACCGACTCAAAAGTTTCTCTTTGTCTCCGGTTGCGTTGAACTTTCATTTTTTCCCGTCCAATCTCCTCAAAAAATGTCAGCGTGATGAAATAAACAGGCGTCCCACTGGTGACATGAAGAGGCTGAGCATGGACAGCCAAGTCAGCGGTTTTGAGTGGATAAATCCATGGTAACCTATTGAAATGGTTCAACCACAGCCAAAATCAGCCACGACAGCCAATGGAGCCAGAGCCCCCCGTTCAGCCAGCACAGCAGCTTAGCAGTCTTAACACAGAATCCACCACTTATCATCATCGGCATCCAGCGCCACAACACTCCACCATGAAGAGGCTTGCGTTAAGCCGGTTAAAATAACACGAGACAATACATCAACAACAGCTTCCTCTTCCCTTTTGATGCCTGCTTAATTTGAATGGTACAATGGGCTGAATCCTGTTCTGGTGCTCGACCAGAGGACCACAGAGCTCTGTCCATCTCTCCTTCACATCAGAGGCTGCTGGAGGAGCGGGGGGCCCCCTGATACTGTGTGGGGTTGGCTGATAAAGGCCTTATTTCAGGGTCTTCCAGTGAGGGGCTGGATTCTACTCCCCAGCAGGGACGGCACGGGCCGCGCCGGTTAAAGCAGATGCTCGAAACTAACAGTCAGAGAGCTGAAACACTGGGAGGGGAGGGCGGCGGGGGGGGAACGGGGGAAAGTGGAAAAGAGAAAGTGGGAGAGGAGATTGGGAGAAGAGGGTGAGTGAACGCGAGAGGTGTTGACTGATAATGGATGCTACCTGGAGAGTTTGCCGTGCATATGACACCTCTGAGCTATAAATTGGGCTGTTTGAAAGTTCAATCTTTTCCACTTTTCCTTTTGTTTTGTGGGGTCGGCGGACGTGCCCTCGTGGTATTTGACTTTTCTTCCAGGCGCTGACATATGACTGAGGTCCCATTACCGCCAGCCCCTGTTTGCTATTGAGGCAAACGATACCCATTGACCGGTACGGGCCCCGTGAAGCGTTTTACCTCGGGCTCATCCAGGACTTGACATGACCTTTGAACTTGAGGAGCAGAGCAGTCAAATGTCTCCCCTGTCATTCCCTTCAGAGACTCACTGATTCTTCACTAGATACCACACACACACACACACACTCACACACACACTTAAGTGACCATGAACACACACACACACAGTTTCACCACTTTTTTTTGTATTGAGCTAACACACACCTCACATAGCAAATTCAAGGTTACACTTCCCTGCATTTGCAGCACATATGGAGAAATATTAATAACTTTTTAAAGCTTCGTCAAAATTGTGAGATAAAAATAAGCCCAGATTCGTATGAATATGGATTCCTTCCCTCTTAATTCTTCAGAATGTGCTGTTGTAGGTCCTCATGAATATCCTCCGTCATTTTCTAAACATGTACACGTTGTGGGAGGAGAAGATGGGGATCACATTATGAAAAGCGGGAGTGAAGGAATCTAAAATTAGTAACAGCAAATACACATTTTTATTGCAAAATAAGAGGAGGAAAAAGAGAGAAAATTCTCAAGCATGTCTTGGTATGAAATCTAAATTTGCATCATTGTCTTCTGATTCTTCAGCCCCAGTTTGGAAACAGCCAAGTGTGTATTTATCTGAATCACAGAGAGCCAAGCTTGTGAATTCACTGTGACAGGAGCACCACCAACTGGTCAGAACATGCCTCCTCACCATTAAATACCTCACTCCCCGCTCCTCTGATGTGCATTGAAAGATTAGTCACATGCATCCAGTTGCAACCTCTACATTTAAACAGTCTTGATTTATTCTTAGTGTGATCTGAAAAACAAGCAAGTTTTTTTTTCTCTTCACCTCAAAACCCCCTCGGAGAGGTTGACTTCATGGTATCCATCATCATGCATCTTTAATGACGTCAGGCCAGGAGCATGGAGTAAAATCACAGTAGTGGCCCGAGGCTAAAACCAGCTAAAATGAGGTTCCTCTTACCCCTTCCCACGCAGAGAGAGCTGCACACAGGCCGAGAGGGAGGGTCCATCCCACCCATCGATCGCCGGGGCGGCTTGGCGGCTGACGGCCACTCGGCGGGGTTGATGGATACATTTGTGCCGTAAAAAACTGGGAGTTGGAACGCGGCGGGCCTGAGCCGTGAGCTGGGAGACAGAGGTGTGACAAACGATGGATGCCTTGATTTATGGGTCCTTCTGCGAGACTGCGGGAAAGGACAATCTTCTCTCGCCCAATTTTGTTTAACTGTAAAGGGCCTTCGGAGACCCACCACACAAAGGCTAAAAAAAAGTAGGAAACTTCGCTCTATTCAAAACACATGTCAAAAATTGGAGCAGTGGTGTAACACTGTGCTTTTGTCCCAGTCTAGTTTCTGTCACACAAATCTCCACATTTCCCATCAGCTCTAATTCTATTAGTCACGGCCCATCCACACTCCGAACAAATACTGTTTTCCACATTACAGAGATGAGAAATGGACTCAACTCAATTACATACAGTAACCCTCAAACAAATAAGTCAAATATAGCTCAGGGCCAAAATGCATTTTATATCACAGAGGGAAAAACAAAAGAGCAGGCGATAAAAAGATCTCCCACATTTCACAGCATCCAGTGTTTCTAAGCCATTTCCTGTAGAACTCTATGATAGTCTGAGTGTGGCTTGGAAACATCTTTCAGTTGCCGAGCCCCCAGCCTTGACCTCGGGGGTCAAAGTCAGTCAGGCTCTTCCTGTCTGTGGCTTTTCCCAGGATCCCCTGCCTGTCGGCATGTCAGCACCTCTCCTGTCTCCTCACCAACTCAGGATGTTGCTTTTGCCTTCCAAGAGTTTCCTGAAACCGGAGGAAAAAAAAAGATCGGTTTCCATGCAGGGGTCACTTGGTGTGAAAGAAGAAAAGCCATTAAATATTGCTGTTTTGTATATTTGACTCAATTTTACAAACTCGCTGCCCTTTGACTCGGGCCTATTTGTGGATGTGAGGATGTGTTAGCCTGTCGGGAATGAAAAGTGCATAGAGAGAATTGTTTTTATGGAGGGTAAACACACGAGCCAACTCTCCCATTTTCCATACATTTTTTTTTCCAGACAGTAGCTACCCATTCACTCCAAGTATTTTTCTTTAAACTACGATCATACATTGGAAATAATTCCATTTTTATCCCTGTGTTTGGGACAGGATGCCTTTGACATTTAACCACAGCACTAATGGAGAACATGCAGGAAGCCTGCGCTGGAAGCAGCTTTTTCATTCCTCGTCACTAAGATAATTAAAGTTCGCACTAAAACGGGGTCACGGTCTGATTAGAGGGCATGATGGACAATTAAGGGTGACGTTGCTAAAAAAGCAAAGCGTTTTTGAGCAGAGGTGACTGGAAATGGGGCACATTATTAAACGGCATGTAGGTGCCTCACTCTTTTTCTCTCCCTCTTTTCCTCTCTCTTTCTCCAGGTACTGAGAGGAGGAATGAGGACTAAATGACAAGGTTGCACCCCCGGCAACAGACGTCCTGATTACTTTTTGTCTCGAGCCTCACAGCAACCCCAAATAAACCAGAGGCTCCAAACCCTATACACTCAATTAGCAGCCATGTTTACGGGGGAAGAAGTTGGCTGTGCATGCACACCTTTGTCTAAACTTTGATATTAAGCCTGTCATGAATGTTTAAAAATTCTCCTTAGCCCCTGCAGTATACCCGTAACTCTTATTCCCTTGTTGAGCAGCCCAAAGAGTACGTGTGTATAAATGGAAGGCCTGTCATTTCACATTCATTAAAAGTGAAGTTCCAAAATTAATAATGTAAAAATATGGGTTTTAATTAGTCTTCTATTCTGCCCAATGTACTTAAATTGGATCATCTAGTCCCCGATGCCCTTTCACTTAATAAAGAATTAGCCTGTGATGTTCTGAGCTTGACAGGTAGGATAAAGTGGAGAAAATCACTGCTGTTATATAAAGGATATATCCGTTTGTACGTAATTTGCAGCTTAGTCAATTTGACAGAGGGGAGGTTCCCTGCCATGGATCCCGTGCAGGTTTCCTTTTAATGCATTTCTATCATGTTATGGCGTGACCACACCATTGCCTTGCACTGCTCATTTCTGTCATATAATTAGTGACATTAATCCAATTTGATTGGATATCTGCCTCACTCTGGCTGGAGCATTACTTTTGAGTCGTATCTGAACCTACGCAGACGAGGATCCCGCTCAGTGTGATCAAGTCCACTGAAGTTTTTAAGTGCTATTTAAAAATTTCAATTTCATTTTTTTTTATTTGGCCCCGTCACATCACACCTTAATTTATTTTACTTTTAAAAAATGGAATTAAGTGACACTATTGTGCGATTGCACACGGACACTTTGCACTCTGATAAAAAACAGCCTCCACTTGTGATCGTCCGAAGCTCAAAGCTCGTTGCATCTTGGAGGTTAAATAGGGGGTGTTTAAAAGGAGGCTTTAGTTGAAAGCATATGGCATCTATGAGTGATCCTTTACATTCAGTGGCCATATACTGGTGTTTGTGTGCGGTTGAGTGGGTGTTGTCGCGCTGTTCTCAGGCAACGAGCCCAGACAGCCCTCACCCTCTCCTCTCTCCCTCTCTCTCTCTCACTCTCTCACTCCCTCGCGCGGGACAGGCACAGCTGTCAGATCAAAATCAATCGCATTTTAAAGGACGTGCGAGCTAAATATTTCATTCTTGCCTTGGGAACCAATTAAGTGCTACATATGAAGTCAGAAGGACTGGTTGAGCCGGAGTCGTACTGGTGCGTACCAGCTGCTCCATTGCTTACTCCAACCCCCCTTTACCCCCATGCAAATGTGTCAGTGTGAACATTCGAGTTCAATTACCTAGTGATGTTTTAAAAATGCACCAAAGCCAGACTGGCAGTCCGGAATTGGAGGGGATCCACCCCAGGTATGTTGTTTATTTAGTTGTTGTCTGTTGTGCTGGCTGTAACCCATTTGCCCTGATTGCAGATGTAAAGGATCCCAGTGATAGGAGGGACCGGGGCCTTCAAAGTGCCATGTGTCAGAGAACACCTCGCACCGGATGGCAGGGACAACTGGCGTCTATTTCTCAAACCATGACCCCTGCCTCCCTCTCCCATTACACTGCATCACTTCCCACACACAGAATTAAAAGAGATTTTCAAACGTAATCTTAGGGAATATCTCCTCCTGGTGTCCTCTATATATATATACATTTTCTTTTCTTCTTCTTCTTTTTTTTTTGCTGATGCTAATTTTTGTCCTCTTTATTTGCTCTTTTGTCCACTTTCTCCATTTCCTCATCTTTTTAATCAGATTCCCTGGGTATGATAAATCACGCTGTATGTATTCCTTTTGGAGTTACAACAATGTGTCGCGTCCTTCCGGAGCATCTGCTTTGTCAATCTAAAGGACGAGTAAAAAAAAAAAAAAAAAATGTTTAGACTTAAAGTGAGCACCAGGACTGAAGAAAGGCAAGGGGTGAACAGATAAGAGAGTGAGGGAGAAGGGAAAAAGTCACACTTGGAAGGTTAAAGTGTGTGTATGGGAGGGAGTGGGGGAGCGGAAGGCGACTGAAAGCGAAAGAGTAGTCGAGGTAGAGAAAAGAACAAATCTGATGGCGCAAAAAGAGAAAGTGAGAAAAAACAAAGGCAAAGGAGAGTGGAACAGACAGGGAGAGGGAGAGTGAGAGGGAGAGAGAGAGAATGAGGCAAAGTGAGAGACGGCGCAAAAAGGAAACAGTGTGAAAGAGAGAGCGAGAGAAAGGAAAAGTGGGAGAGAAAGAGAGAGAGAGAGAGAGAGAGAGAGAGAGAGAGAGAGAGAGAGAGAGAGACAGGGAGGGAGTATGATTGATAACGGTGCTGACAGAGCCCCTCTGGCCATGCTCTCTGTGGCAGTTTGGGGAGACAGGGCCTCCCCGCGTGAGACCGAGCTGCCCCTCGCCACCGTCCCAGCACACACTCCACATCTGGTGGGATCGCCCACGCTAGGTCAGAGGTCGCGGCACCATGGGGCTACTTTCGGACTCACATCCCCAGAATGCTCGGAGAAAAAAACCAGGGGCCTATTGGGTCCTCGCAAAATAATCAGCATTTTGAAAGTACAAGCATGAGCTTAATCACTCCTCAGGAATATGTTTCCAGTTGCACTGACCCGGGGATAAGGTGAGGTGAAATTTAAATACACAAATAAAAATGATTTTTTAATTTTTTTTTTTGGGCTAAACTGTGATCGCAAAAACAAAAGCTCTGCTGAAGGTAAGTAGAGATTAATGTGCAATGTGAACCCTGTGTGTGTGTGTGTGTGTGTGTGTGTGTGTGTGTGTGTGTGTGTGTGTGTGTGTGTGTGTGTGCGTGTGTGTGTGTGTGTGTGTGTGTGTGCTCCCATCCAGTATAGGTGTGTGTATTACTGCCCGTGTGCGAGGAGACAACACTGATGAATTAGAGATAAATAATGAAGTAGCTCGGGGACTGATTTGTGATAGCAAGAGGGCCCATCAACAGAGAACACTAATACTTTTGAATGCTATGCCGTTTGATGTTGATCAAGTTCAACTCGGTTGACAGGACTGAGAAGACTGTGGGGAGCACAGGGACCGTACCAGAGAACCTACTCAGACAGGTGAAAGAGGAGAGGGACAATACCACTCAGACACACTCACGTACGCAGCAACTCACACATACAAACGCACACCACACACCACACACACACCCACACACACACACACAGGCCCCTGATCCAGTGCTCAGAGTTATTTGAACATTTTACCTTTAAACAAGAAAAAGTTAACTCGTCATTTGAGTTACTTTATAGATTCTAGAATCTACTTTTTCGACAATTAACCGGTTGGAATTCTTAAGAAACACATCAAATATGGCACGGCGCCCAATTTTTTTTGGGGTCCATAGACATTCATGACATGCCACTGTTCCTCCATCGCTCGGGGCACGGGTCATTTTGAAAGTGTCACCATTTAACCGGGGGGAGGGTTGGGTCTCCATACCTCCAGCATTAGCCCATGTGGGCAGAGTTGGGGTGTGTGGAGAGCGTGGCCTCATTATGAAGGAGATAAAGACCGTTAAGGCTGTTTGGTCTTGGGCCGGCTCCAGCCCCTATGGTGAAACACACCTGCTCCCCTCTTTAAAAAGCCCTGCTCCAGTTTAGCTCTTGGCCACGGACGAGTAATGACCTATCCAGGGGGCCGTAACGCCCGCTTCGTTTAGCCTGTCGTTAAGACCCAGAGTCAGCAGCATACTGCGGCACAGTACCGTGCCAAAACTCAGTACAGGGTGTCCTTGCCAAAGATCTAACATCAAGCCTACTCCGTTAGAATATGGATAACTAACCAGCTAACCACATTAATGAAATGGCAGAATGCATTTGGCAGCGCTACTCTGCACTTGAAGAATTTCTTTTAGACATATTGTCGACTGGGTTTGATACTGTGATAATTTGACTGAATCAGCAACATGAATATAAATCAAATATTCAGCCCTTGTATCTCGGCCAATAGGAGCGGACTCAAGAATACAGTACCCACTTAATAATTAGAGAACATAAAGTTGCAGCTTGACACTGCTTGGTTTCCCATTGTTGTCCTGTCTTTGTTGTTACACACGCGCAAACAGTCGCAGACATGCACAATCACACAGAGCAGACACACACACACACACACACACATGCATGCATGAACATGCTCACACGGAACATGCATGTGCACACACAAAGCCGTGCAGTGGCACACACGTGCACGCACACGCATTCTCACACACAAGCGCACTCACACACATATAAAGATTTCCCAGTTTCCCAGTTATGTTTTCATCAAAGCTTTTCTTTGGCACTACAGAGCAGCGTCAGTATGGTAATGTGTTGTGCTGCCTGGAAAGCTGTCAAAAAGCTCCCACCTTGGATGAGAGACCACGGTAATTCAACTGGGCTCCTGTCTTCTGTGTGTTCAGGTCTCCTCATTATTCCGCTTTGCAGGGTAATGGCGTCTTGCACTGTTTTATCTGTCAGCTCACAGCAAACTATAGTTTTTTAGCCCTGTATATTAGATGCTAACATCAAAGGCAGCTGTCTTGACACAGGAGAGAAAAGGAAAAAAATTGTTGCGTAAAAAAATGGAAACACTCCCGGTAGGCGAAAATTGAATCTCTTTACGTCTGGGGTGATGTGTGTATTGAGAATAGATTTGCTGGTTGGCGTCTATGTGTTTGTTCTCGAGTAAACAGCGAGGCTTGTTTGGGTGTAACTGTCAGGTATCTGCGTGCGCCCCGTGTGAAAATGTGTTTGTTCGCAAAGTGGGAGTTAGAAAAAAAACAGCAACACAAATTCACTCTAGCTGTCTGATCAATGGGGATTTAAGTTACCAGTGACAACTGCATAGCAGATGTCAAGAGACGTAGACCCCTTGCATACCACAGCAGCGCTAGCCGCGTATCCTATCAGCAGGTTTGTGACTTGTCTCTTTTTTTACCCAGCTGAACACCTCCGAGAAGTGATTTGTTGATGCGCCAGTGAGATCGTGTGAGCGCACATGTTTTGTTTTGGAGTTTTTAAGTTTCGATAAAAAAGTGCGGCACCAAAACTAAAAATCTGGCACCATCCTCCGCCCTCCTCCCGCCCCCCTGCACTCACCTCTATTTGGGCATGTGGGGTTTTATGCCCCCTTAGGTGGTGGCAGATTTGTATACAGTGTGTGTGTTTATTGCAAGAGTGTGTATCGTGAGGTATAATCTGTGTTTATAGGAGTAGATGAATGTGTGTGTGTGTTTGGGGGGGGTGGTGCAGCGTTCTTCAGAAGACGCGAGTAGAGCAAATTAAAACTCACCGCAGGAAATGAGCGCCCTTGGCACTCCTCTTCCCAAGCAGCTGCACACACCCCAACCATCATCTGCCATTTTGACACATCCACGGGGCGTAGCAGGCAGCGACAAGGGGGGAGCAAGGGGTGCCAACGCGACACCCACGGCTGCAAGCATTGCCGGGCCGCAGCCTCCAGCCAAACAGGTGTGTGACATCATGCCGCTGGTTCCTCTTCGGGGGCCCGGGGAGCAGGCTGGGGGACCGGAGCAGAGAGGGGGGTGGAGGAGGAAACAAAGGGAGGTTAGGTCTCTACCTGACAAGCTCATTGATAACGTTTGGGACACGAGCCCTGAAGTCGATGGCAAATTGCCTCTAATGTCTCCTGGAGATCACGGGCCAAAGTCAGGTGCTGGGCGCTAAATGGGCTCATTAGTTATGATTTTTTTCTTCCTTTTTTTGGACTTTGCAAGTAGTTGCACACACACGCACACACACACACACACGCACACACGCACACCATGTCAGACATGCTTGAAGCCAGAGGGCCTTTGTAAACTTGGGACGTCATCATAACTCAAGACCGGGTTACAGTTGAGCCCAAATGTTGAGACCTTTTCCTCTGAGCTCCGTGTGGCACATACAGAGCAGGGCAATTTGGGGTTTGGAGTTTTTTGACTATTTCAACAACTGGGACCAGCAGGGTCATCTGGGGAATACAAATCGAAATGATCAGTTCCGCGCAATCTGATTTTTTCTTCTTCATCAAATCTGAAAACCCGAGCAAAATTATAAAGAGAGGCAACAAATGAAATCAGAACGCAGCTATTTAGAATTCTCAGCACGTCTCCCACATACACTCCTCTTCGCACTTCAGTCGAATCCCCCAGCGACAGATCCTGTAACAGAGGAGAGGGAGGCTGTGAGTAGCCTGGGGGGTTCCTAAAGGCACCCGTCTGGGACCTGCTTCATAATCAGTGGACAGAGAGGATAGTGGTGGTACAGCTTCCCAGAGCCACTCTCTCCCCCTGGCTGCCCGAACTCTGGTAAGCACCCCAGGGCTACCTGTTAAGGTGCTCCCCCCGGTCCAGTCTCTCTTCCTGGGCAAAAAACTTGCTCACAGTCTACTGTCTCCAGACTACACATGATCTGGGTGCTGATCGGGTGAAGGGGACAGGAGTTCCGTCTGTGTGCTGTTTGTGTGCGTTTGTTTGCAAATTGATGCTGATGTACGCACGCTAATGCATGCATGGGGCCCATTTTGTATGTGCGAGCACCGCCATATGTGTGTGTGTGTGTATCTGCTTATACACACACATGTTGGTGCTCTCTGCATGTGCAAATGTTGTGCCTGGTTTCCTGTGTTGCTAAGAGGAGGTTTATTATTGTTAGTTGTCAAGGAGACATTGCGAGGGAGTGGGAATTACTCACCCACATGGACATAACTGGATGCCAAGTAACAGCCTGGACAATACAAGTCTCTCTGCAGACCTCTGTGGTCCTTATCAACAATAATGCTTGTTAATAATGTGAAATTGCTCTAATTAGTCTACAGTGAAATTAACTGCCGTAGTCTAATAAGAAATGATCTACCTGATGATACAGTTCTTTAAAAGACAGCAGCTCATGGACCCTAAAGTTCAAATATGGCAGCTGATGTGTGTTGCTGGATATCTTTAAGATTTTTCGGAAAAAAAAATCTATTATGACACGTTGTCTAGAGTCTGTTTTATCTGTCTGAGTTTTTATTGTAGTTATTGTAGGTATATGTAACATTGGCTGTGTTTCTCTTTCCATAGTCAAGAGCAAAATTCCCTTGACTGCGCCTCGGGGTATCTCTCCTCCTTTCCGCTTTTCTACAGCACACCTCAACATCACCGCTGCTGTTGCAGATGCAGAAAAACACTGTAGTGGTGAGCAACCAGGGAGGCAGGTCCGGGGCTGCAGCCCTGGACTTTCTAATTCAGGCCCCGGCCAAGGGAGCTGGGAGACATAGTGGATTTTAACAAACACACTGGCCATCTCCAAATCTGCCGTGTGTGCTCAGCCGTCCATGGTTCTTCAAGATATGTGGAGAAGAGGGAGGGTGGGCGGGAGGCTTTGGGGAGGTGGGGTGTACAAGGCAGAGAGAGCCAGGACTGTGCCGTCTCTCCAGTTTGGTTTGGTCCGAGCACAGAGCCAGCTGGCCTCATTAGGACTTGATGGGAGGCGGGCTGGCATGAGACATGCACATGCATGCACACATCAACAAATGTAGTGTGAAGCGTGGCCTGATGCCCGTGAAAGACCCACACAAGTTTTTTTTTCTTCGTCATTTTTTCCCCTCTTTTCTATTGAGTGCACTGTGGCTCGTGGGCACAGGGAGTGTATGATGTGGGGGAACATGATCATTAGTTTATGTCTCTCTTTAAGGTGCTGTCTTTACCTGGCTCACCTGAGCTACCTCGGTGCACTCGAGTGCTTGTTTGAGGGAGGCACGAACCATGAACAGGGGGCGATGAGGGTTGGGGTTGGAAGGAGCGGAGCGGGTATAAAGGGACGAGAGGATATGATTCATGGCGGGGTGGGTTCATCACGAGAGACGGCCGCTGACCTACAGTCTGAGGGCCGTTGGACCGGAACCAAGGCCTTGTTCCGACAGAGCGAGTGTAGCGTGAGCTGTGACGGATGGCGCCGGTCTGTTTGAAAGCCCCTGAGCAGGTGTGTGTCTCGCTCACATCTGCAGGCGAGCACAGTGAACCGAGACCAAATGGCAGACGCACGGGGCCCATCGGGTACCTGTGCACTGAGACACACTAATGATTATGGATGCAGGCCTATTAACGGTCACATCTGTAAGGGAGAACAACAACCAGCGCACTGGGAGTGAGTCAGCAGTTTTAACTCCCCTCTGGAACATAGACATGCTGGTGTCAATGTTGGGATAAAAAACTCAAAACGCTGCTATTCCCTCAGTTCAGGTCCAGGTAGGAACCTCTGCTCTGCTCAGGCTTCACCTAAGGAAACCACGAGGCTCTCCTCCCTCCTCCAGCGCAGACTTTAGGAAGTTTACTTGTTGAACTTGAAAAGCGGCAATTACTCCGTGCAGAGACCGAAGGACATTCTGAAATTTAAAAAAAATGAAGTCGCTGTTACAGCTCAATGCTAAATTATCAAATGAATTCATCAACTTAAAAACAGCGTTAAATATTCATTCTAAGAGTATAGGTAATAAATTAAATATTACTCATTGACTCATTATTTAAAAATGCATAATATGATTTGCATAGTTTTATCCTGATAGGAAATAATAATGGGTAGTTGTCTTGTAGCGTCTTTCATGACGGTTGAAGCCTGCGTCTTTTTGTTCCCTCATCATCCCTCTCTCCTACTTGCTTCTCATTAAAGTTTTAACGGAGGCTGTTTTAATTGTCAATCCTTTGACAGGTTGATAAAAGCAACTTGACAATTAAGTTCATTGGCTGCGCTATGCATATTAATTAGGTCTTATTTGGGTTTCTATTGTTATTGGAAGGAGCACTCATGGTGTAGCAAAATGTCATCCATTAACTTCCCTCTTCTCAGAACTTAATGTAATTAAGCTTGCTATTGTATGACTACGAGAGGAGACTCTAGAGAGGGGAACTTTTAGTATTCATTGTATAAATGAGTAATGCCATTCCTGTGACACTGCAACCACGCAATTCCTCCGAAATCAGCCATTCACAACTTTATTATCTGTAACAAGTGCTGCCTGCTCTTGTTTGGTTAACGGACAAAGGGAGAGCGTGCTTTCATGTCACCGTGTGCGCATTCGCCGTGTGTGTGCGCGTGTGGGTTTGTTTATGAATGTGTGAAGCGGAGATGAAGCAAGACAGGGTGTGTGCGAGTCAGACGAGAAAACCAAGCAGGACATAAAGGGCGCGGAGAGTCTCAGCACTGGGAGGGAGGGAGAGGAAAAACGAAGGAGTGGTGGGGTTGGAGTCGAGGTGGGGGCGTTCGAGCAGATTACCCAGTGCACCTTGCTCAACTCTGCAGGCCCACACACTCACATCAAAGTGGTACCCCCTATCTGCCCGAGGCTTAGTCGGCCCCTGTCCACCCCCCATGTCACTCCATACATCCTCCTGTTCATGTTGAATAATTGACAGTTCTGTTTTACATGCTCAGCATTTGCCAGGACATGGAAGTGTGACTCCAAACAGGGCACGACTCTGAGATGTGCTGTGCCTTGGGTCGACTTCATTAGAATGTGCCCTACTGGTGCTCGGCACGCACCCGGAGCTGAATACCATCAAGCAGGACCTATGGAGGAGTTGTTGGTGGAAACAGGAAGGTGGCTTTGGCCATAAACTCGCGTTTTCGCTGCAGTTTTATCGAGACTTAATCGTCCACGTAGCTTTAAGAGTTTTCTCCTTCCCACATGTGAGTTGACAGCAGGTCGCATTTGCCAGCCTGGTTTATGAAGGGAGCAACAACTCCCTTCATTACAATAAGACTGGTTTCAGCTCCTTCTTTGAAGACACTGGGCACTGTCTGGTGTGCACTTACATTTGGAATCTGCTGAACTTGTTGGATGTCACTCAACTCCGCCAGAATGGCCGTGCATAGCAAAGGACAATGACTGCCCAGGGTACGTGAAGGGGACTGCAGTGTTTGTGCCAGGGCGATCTCTGAAGTCAAATAAGCCATTATCAGTCTGTCAAGCCAGGTCTCATTTGAGGTCTCTTAATAACAGTTAGGCAGTTTAGTGAAGTCGCTATCAATGCCGGGCTAATGGCTTTTTACAACTACCGTCGAGAAACTGGACAAAGAGCTGAAGAGATAAAGTCAGTTTGCAACAGGGTGATAACTTTTCTCCAGGTTTAATGTGCTCTTGTTTATGCAGTGAAAAATATCAAAGCCGCCGGTATTTGCATGACATAGGTTACTGAGGCTTTAGTGCTGTGTGGTGTGGTGCTGTCCTTAAAGCAGGGGAGGGAACGGCCTGGCTGTTCATTTGATGGTTTACCTTGACCCCTGAAGTGTGTCGCTCGCACCCTGAGGGCTTGGGCTGGCAAAACCTTTCTCAGTCCCCCCTGGGAATGATAATCTCAACGTGGGCGTTTACCACGGACACCAGACACAACACCATTAGCCACAGCTCCGCTGCTGCTCATTAGGACCCCCGATCGATACAGGCGGCCACAGGAATCGCCAGTGCTGCGGAACCGGCTATCACTCTTCAGAGTTATTATCGTAAACAGCACTGGCCAAGATTTAGGGCAGTACCCCACTTTTGCCGTTTCTATTGGAAATAGAGAGTTGGAAGGGCAATAACTGACAGAGCAAGACCCTTCTCAGGACACCATATTGTATCATTTGTTCTGAAACTTGGGGCTGTGTGGAGTCACAGCCTTGCAATAAAATTAGAAACAGTCAGGAAACGTTAGTCTGCGCACTGCTCTTTTCTCTGGGGTTTGGTATTATGACATGGTCGGAGCAGAAAAACACTGACACACAGGAAGTTCACTCATTACCCTGTAGATATGTGAGCGCTGATGTCTCCCTCATTGAGTGTCAAAAACAAAGCGTGAGTCGTTTAAGCGGACAACGAAAACTGCGATTTGCTGACTTTGCAAAGCAGCTCGGTCAACCGCATAAAATGTGTTGTGGAGAAAAAAAAAGAAGAAAGGTTGAAATCCATAGGGGTCAGAATGTGAGCGACTAAATGCAAAATGACAATACTATTTTTAAAATGTGTCGGTGCGCCACGTGACCTCCGCTTGATACCACGGCGACGAGCAAATCTAATTATTTTCCAATTCTTTTCTCCAACCCCCCCTCCTCCCCCTGAAACATGAGGTGCGCAGACATTAGTCACAGGAAATTGTAGATGAAAAGACAAAAAAAAAAAAAAAGAAACAGGGATAGTCCACTGGTTTCTGGCAGAGGAGAGAATAATATTGAGGCAAAATTGTGAAAATAAGAAAAAGGGGAGATGTATTGATTTTCGGTGGAGCCAGGGAAAGAAAAGAGAGGGAATAAAGAAGTGCTCTTTGGCCGATGTGTCCAAATGATGTCTCGGGGGAGGTTCTTAATGGTGGGGGGAGGGGCGGAGGGGGGTTCAGGGGGTGAGGTGGGGGTGACGGGGGCAGGTGCCTACCCTGACTAAGGCATGGAACTGCCCTTAGGCTAGGGCTAATGGTATTGGCTGAGCTTACTTTAAGCAGCTCTTTCCTAATGGCCAACTATGAGTGTGCCACAGGATAGACAGGTATTGATTGGTTCAAATGCTCTTGAGTTGACAAGAACTGAAAGTCCCTCAAGCATATACAATCTCGCAGCAAATTATGTCACACGGAAAGGTGATTAAAAACAGGGGCTCGGGGCAGGCACACTCATTAAAAGTGTATATGATATTTCTCTTGTTGTCCTTGTTGGCTGTTGCTCTGTCTTCTTTGTGTTTACTCTGTTTTTTATTTTTTTTCTTCCTCCTCCTCCTCCTCTCTGCCAAAGCCTTTGTCTCTCTCACTGCTGTTTGTTTTCCTGAGTGAGAAATGTCTCTTTATACATTATGAAATTCCAACCAGCAACAGCGGTCTTCAAAACTTATTTTTCCAAGGATGGAGCTCCGGCGCGTTGACTCTTCAACCCTCCGTTGCATCAGGCCAGGACGTGCACGTACACACTCTGCTGGTGCCGCTGTGAAAAAATTCCATTTGAATGGAGTCAAATGTTCTGACATCCTTTTAAAAAAAAAATGAACACAGGTGTGATGCGTTCGCTTTAGGAAAAAAAAAAGAAAAAGAGGTGCAACATACGGGTATAGTACAGAGAACAATGCCATATATTTGCTTTGTTGTCATGCCCCCCCCTTCCTCATACACACACACAAAAAAATGCTGTGTACAAGATTTTCTCTTATTCACAAGGGGCGCTTTCTAGACTGCTTGAGGCATCTGCTTTGATTGCATAATTCCCATGAGGCGAACAACACAAAACAAAAATACTGACTGAATTCAGACTTATAATATACCGAACAAATAACATACCAGCCTCACTCTTCAAAACCAGAGTTCTCTAAAGAAAAGGAATTGGAGAGTAAATTTCAAAGTTGAAAGCTTAGCTCTTTTGCAGTGAATGCAGGAATGAGGGTGAAAGATGAAACAAACTTTTTTTTTTTTTTTTTTTTTCCTTCCCCTGGCTGGAAATGTGCTGCATTACCAAAACAAATAGGCCGTAGCACACGCATTTAGGTGCACTTAAGCCAAAGTGGTACCTATCATAGATACCATAAAGTATTTTTTAAGCCGTAAATGCTGCGGATATTTCAGGAGCTGGTGGCGAGGAAATGTTTTATTATGCCGAGGTAACACGGCAGGTCCCCCCCCACCCCACCCCCACGTCATCTGGTGCTCTGCCAAGTGTGGCACGACAGTTTCAAGCAAAGCAAACAGTGTCGAACAAATGAAAGTTAAATAAAATGACGGGTGCTTTTTCCCCGGGAAAACAAAAAAAAAAGGGGGGGTGGACGAGAGAAAGAGAAAGATTTTCTGCATCCAAATGATACGGCTGCAGTCAAAGCTCACAGTTTTCTTCTCTTTCGATTAAATGCTCTTTCTCTGGCTGTTTGTGCTTTACAGTGGAGTGTGCTACATCGCTACTTTCTTCTCTACAGGGGCCCCTGGGCTCCCCAAGCAATAGGAGTAAATTAGAGTGCACCTGTTCCAGCTCCAAGATAAGCCATCTCCAGAGGATTTCCTCTGAGTAAAATGAAGTGAGTGAAGAATAAACAGAATATCACAGCATTACTCCGCCAAGGTGAAGTTGGCTGCTGCTCTGGGGACACGGTTCGTTTTGCACAACACCCAGCGAAATATCCTCTATAAACCTCTGGATGTGAGACTGTAGGAATGGTCTCTGCTCACAGCGGAGAGAACAGGCGCTGCACTTCTTTGCATTGCAACCCAGGCTGCCAGTCTGTCTCTCCACTGCAGCCACTCACAACCTTGACTTGAAAATGCTGTTATTCGTGGTCTGGGTGTTGTGGTTTGTTTCCAACGCGTTCTGACTCTGTGTCAACACATCTGCGATAGTCCAACATCAAACCAAATACTTCCCCCCGTTTTTTTCCCTGCTCCTTTACCGCTGCCAAAATATTTTCCGAAAGTATTACTAATTAAGTCAACTAAAAGAAAAAATTGTTAGTGCATCGCTCTTCTCTTCCCATCGGCTTAGCCACATGAGTAACTCCTTGTGTGTTTCTTGGAGGAAATAAAAGATGTAACCCCAGTGTGATGCCCAAAGACCACTGACCGTAGATGTCTGGAATGCAAAATTCACTCAGTTGGTTCACACATAAAAGGCATGGATAATTAGAGGAATAATGTAATTCATCATACGTTTGATAATCAGTCTGATTTGGACTCCTATCTGCACCGGGGCATTCAAATAACCCCCCTACTATTAGCACCCCACTCTCCCTCACACCAGTAGTCTGTTTTACCCTCTCTTTGTTCCCCTACAACACATTATCATTATTGTAGCTAATTGCATGCTTTGCCTTGAAGTTGTGCTGGAGACTCGTGATCTGGGGTTGAAACGTGGACAGGGATCCAGTCTTCTCCACAGCTTGCTTTACGCTGCTAATTGCCGCTACCACAGGAGAAGGCGTGCTCCTCGCTGTGGCCAGCCGGACGAGGCTGGAACGAGCGTGGCGCGGGTTTGGGTGTGGAGGGGAGGGGGGTGCTATCACACAAGGGTGGTAAGACGTGGGAGGGAGAGCCGAGGGTGGCGTAACTGAGGTGGGATGGGTACACCAGATTGGGGAGGGAAAGGGTAGTGGCTGGGGGTAAGCGGGGGGTGGGCGGGATAAAACCGGCGTTAGATGTAGGTCAGCGGGAGTGGAGTACCCTAAAGATTACAGTTGGTTAGTGCGACCCCTCTCTGACAGGATCTGAGCCCTCACTCCCAGCAGAGGTGGACCCTGGCATTTGGGGAACCCGGCTATTAGAGAGGCTAATAAAGCCCCGGCAGAAAGTTCTGAACCTGCGGTCGTCCAGAGACACTGTCCTGCCCCGGGTCCAAAGGCTGGATCTTAGTTAATATCGTCCTAAATGACTGCAGGCGTCCTCTAAATGATTGCTAATAAGACTGCGGCGCTGTCATGTGGCGCAAAACACATCTATAGGCACCAATTTTCATTTTACAACCTCCCCTAATAATTGTGTTTTTATGAGAGCCCATCTTTTTTATTATCTTTGTTTATTAAAGAAGTGTAATGTGAGAGATGAGTTCATCTAACTCTGAAGAATCCGAGATCCGCGCGGGCTCTGATAGTTTCTTAATTCAGCTGGGAGCGTTAGTTTTTACACCACAGTATCAACTTCCAACTTCAAAATGAGTCACAGCTCCCCGATGGGGCTTTAGCAGAGGAAATGGAATCACAGACAAAACTAGTGACAAAGCCTCCATCACCTCACATGTGATCTCACTCCATCTGCGAGAACTTTGGGTCTACCCTAGAAAAATAATAAATATCCTCGTCTCATGGCAGGCGCTCGTTTTGTTCAAAAGGTGGTTTCAAGACCAAACAAAGGAAATGGTATCATTAATGATAAATCTCATGAACCAGGGCCTCTTAGAACAGTTCGCTACAAATGCATGGATAAGGCGGTGATCTCTTTTCTAACAAAGGATCTCTAAAATATGAAGTGAAAAGCTACCCAAGATGAAGCTGCTGCAGAAACGAGCGAGGAAGAGTCTATTTCCACAACACAAACAGATTTCCTGGCCTTTAGCAGTCTCTTACTGGGATACTTTGAGACATATCCATCAAAACACAGCTGTATTCATTCATATTTCATACCTCCTCCTTCTCCCAGTGCTTTAACACTGTTCTTTGATCAAAGCAGAGAAGTCGGATCACAACAGGAAGGTTCCCTGCCAGCCAAGAAGAAGAAGAAGAAGGAAGGGCCAATTCACTGCTACATACTGTACACGCTACCGTATAGCTCGCTGCACTGCAACTTCACTCACTGGTGAAAAAAAAAAAGAAAGAATAAAATAAATTAACACCTCGCAAATGCAAAACTAATAAGACTGGGAAAATTCATGACTTTCCACAGATGCCAGGCTTTTTTATGTGGATTTCAACGTTTTTTATTTTACAGTGAGCTCGGATTCAGGCCGTGCAGCTCGACTGCAAAACTGTACAAAACACTTTTTTCCTTCCTGTTGTAAAGACAAACTCCATCAGTCAGCACGCAGGGAGAAATTAATAATCCTTTCTGCAGAGTTTTTAGAATGACGGATTGAAGTCTTTGTTAGATTTAAAAAAAGAAAGAAACAGTTTTCTGCAACTTAAGTGATGGAATTGCTGAGAGAGCGACAGCCCCCTGGATTCAGAGCACGCAGCTCAAGAGCGTCACCATGTGGCCACACGGGGTTATGACAGTGGGCAGTGAGTGAGAGCCACTGCCTCGCCTCAGAACGCAGTCATATTTTCATTTCTCCGTGACCCTTTCCACATTTTTTTCTTTTCCCCAATTAAATTTCATGTCAACTGCTTTACATTACGGCCTCATCACCCCCCCCCCCCCCACCTCTCTCTCTTTACCCCACCTCCAATGTATCAATTCCAAGACGTCGCACTTGCAAAGACCCCTTTCACTAAGGCTCTGGGAAAAAAGTGTTTGAAGACCTCCCTGACATTTAGACTCTCTCTGAAGATGACTTTGCCTTCTACTATCGCCTGCGGGAACATAGTAAGACCCACACTAAACTTCAATTGATATGCAGCGCCAGATTCCTCCAGGGGAAATTATCATTCTGTTCATAATAAGAGCCACAACAAGCACCTGGAAAATGACTTTATTATATTCTTCAATAAAAGTTTCCTGTGACCCATCGGAAACACACATGGTGCACGGAGCGTAATTGTGATGAAATGAAAACTATATTATGCATATGATAGGATGCTTATTTGATGGTGGGCCGCGCAAGGATGCACATCTGCTCGGATGTGCTTGATTGGCAGGTGTGTTAATGCAGGGCTGTAGCCTTGGATGGAGGAGCTCTGAGACCCCGCTTTCCTGGAGCCATTATCCAAATATGTTCTGTTTTTCAAACAAATGAATGGCACAAAAATCAAAGTATCAAAAATGTATTGCCCTTCATAATGGAATTCCCTCTGAGCAAGGACACGTAACAATGGGCCATTCTCGGCTTCCTGTCCTTTCCCTCTCTATATGCCAATGGATGTGACCTCCACAGCTTTAACAATGGGGCATCCAGCAACATAAGCACTTGGCTTCTCGCCACAGCCACTACGTGCAGTAAGGTGGCTTTCATCCTTGTTGTTATATTTAAGGGTGACATCCTAGCCTGTCGGCCTCTGCCATTGTCTTCGCAGTGATTATTTTCTACTGTTGTTTAGCCCCAGTTGTGGCTCTTTGATGAAAAGGTCGCCACTCAATTGGAAAACAGTCATTAAAATGCGGTGGGTACTATTCACCAGTGTTCATGGGGGAACCAGCTCAACTGAGCTGGTTAATCAAAAGTTAATTATATAATTTTCATGCAGATGAGGGAAACATTCAAATGAATCCCAACTCTACAATCATTACAAAAAATAAATAAATAAATAATTCTAAAATGCTATAAAATGTTCAGGGACCAGGAGGCTGTAAACAATATGAAGTTTAATTTGAGGTAAACAAAGTGAATATCCACCAGGGGGTCTGGGAAGGAGAAAGTGAGGTTAAATCAAATTTGGAAACATAGATACCAGCAGGTTTTGTTGTCCTGATATACGTGCAATTAGGCAGGTCCTTGATGAGGACACTGGGAGGGAGAAAGTTGGCTTTCACTGCGAATGCTCTGGGATTATTTAAAGGGAATTTATAGGATTTCATGCTTTATCTGTAAACATTAATTATTCTCACACAAGTAAACCAAATTGAATTAAAACCATATTTTAGAGAATGCTATAAGGGCATAATTATCTTTTATGAGCGTGTTGCAAAATTATTGAAAACTCCATAACGATGAGTGTAAAGTCAATTAAATCAATTCCAGGAAGTCTCACTTGCGACTTTCAAAAGAAGACGCGCCGGACGACGTCGTCTTCGCAAAACTTTGTGAAAGAAGGTGAAGAATGGAAACACTTTTCATAAAGATTCTAAAGTCTCTGCTCATCAAAGGGAATGATTGTGTTATGCAAATTACAAGCATGAATATTAAACCAACGATGTGAAGTTTCACAAATGAACAAGCATTGTTCTGAAAGTGCAATGGAATGTGGTTTAATTTCTCTTTAATTCTATGTGCTTTATAATGTTCACCTTTTCCCAGTTGTGCCAGCGGGTTTGGGTTCATTGGTGTGCATTACAACCACGCTCTAACAATGCGGGCCTCCCCGGTGTCAGCACAGTTCATGAATCCCGGCCCCTTATGCACCAGGCGATTAGTATGGTGCTCTGTCTGTGGGGCTTTGCCAGAAAATGAGTTCTCTTTAAAACATATGCCCCCTGCTGATTCTTTTCCTTTCCTGATATGAAATTCCAATTTTTATAATGAACACCAATTGCCTTTCACAGAGAGGGAAGAGAAAGTTCTGCACTTTGTCTGTTGTGGATGACTGCAGTTATCCCGAAATTGGAGGAGAGCTGCGGCGGACATCAGACATTTAGATGAGTATCTTTCATTTTGGGGGGTTAATCAACATTCAGGTGGCAGAACAAAAAAAAAAAATCAGCTGGTGTAATTTTCCACATCGCATATGCACATGACCAGTGTGGCAGAAAATGGAATTACCAAAACTGTAACAAATTCAATTAAGTCATTGATTTCTAATAAATTGGCCTAATCACCAGCTGTTGTCATGCTAAGATTGTTGTGTCACGAGTTTGTCATGCTTGTCGGTCGTGGCTGCTTTACAAAGACAATTAAATCAATTTAAAGTCCTTAAAAACGTCATTTTACACATATGAAACATCTTTTTTCTTCTAATGACCAGATCTAGAAGAGGAGACCAATCGATCCGATCGGATTAAACACAACATTTAATAGTTTCATTGGATTTCAAAAACCTTTATTACAACCTAACACTGATGAAAATGCTACAGACATTTAATAAATATCTGTGTAATACATTCATTGAAGTCAACATCTTGCATTCCAACCCATCACAATGTAGATACAGTGTGTTTCTTCCTTCTCTTCAATTATCAGGGAACCTTTTCTTTCGGTGGAAATGCCTGGGACCATCATCAATCTGAGGAAATTAAATCTCCGTTAACAGTTTGAACTGCTGCCTGAATATTTTATCTCGCAAATGTTTAAAATTTTCATTTATTTATAAATATATACGGTATCAAATGTGTCGCAGCACATTAGCAGCGCATCTGGCAGCATTCAAAGAGACACAATTACGCATGCACATATTCAATCAGGCAAAAAAAAGGGGAAAAATAAAAACAGTCATTGAGCAGTTTGTATATTGTCATTGCTGCTTTGGAGCGCGGCTGCACACAGTGGTGTAGTGTACATTAATATTGTACAATTGAAGTAGACATTGGTGATAAATTATGTATAATAAGCACTTACTACATTGTATGGTCGAGGTCTCTCTTGGGTTTGGGCACTCGCCTCCTCAGGAAGAGACACCACTCCGCCTGTGCCCATCATCTGAGCACAATAGAGGACATTTTACAAAGACTGATGTGAAAACAATGCAACAAAACACAAAGCAAAAGAAAGAAAAGTGCAACCGGGTTAAACTGCGCTGGTATATCTGTTGAAGTTTTGCCTTAATTTTCAAGAAGGAAAGAACCCACTCACCCTGATGGTCGCCTCCAGCTCCCCCACACTCCTCTTCCCACCTGGAAGCCATCCATAGGACCAGTGCTGGGACAGGGCGACCTGAACCACCAACGTCAACAGCAACACCTGCACCGCCACTCTGCTGCTCGCTTCCATCAGAGCTGCAGAGGAAGTCACACTCTGTAATAATCTCCTCACACATGCATCTCACAGACCAGGGGTTATGAAGCGATTAGTAAACAGCATTTCAGACAGTAATTAATAAGAAATGTAATTATTAACTTAATAGGCATTGAGCTGAACTTCACCGAGGACTCACTCACCTCAGTGTTTGCCTTGTTAGCATGTGGTGCATTAGCAAGAGAGGGGTTTTATAGGTGTAGTACAAGGCTGCTGGCAGGATTATAATCCCCACTATGCAGGTGTGACACATTTACTGACTAATGGGACACAAAATACCACTAATGGAGGAGGCTAAGTGCTCAGACATGCTGACAACACCGGGGCTCAAACAGCATTAAATATATATATATGAACGAAAAAAGTCTTTGTATTGAATGCATGTGTGTGGAGGTTGACAAAAAAAAGAGACAACATTAAGATGGAATCTGACGTTTGTCTTCATCTATTATTTATTGGTATCAGCTCTTAGCAAACAAACAGTCGTTCAAACCCATACAGATTGGAAAGGCAGAAACATCATGGAAACAAGATGCTTGTGCATTTATGTTACAGCGGCTGCAAGGCCTGGCTGTCGCCAAATATTACTGTTTCTTATTCTTTCAGCATGACGGTACATTAAAAGGAGTCGACAATGCAGTAAACCTTAGTGATGATTAATGACCACAACAGGAATTTATGTACACTAAATAAACAAAATGATCAGCGTGCCATAAACCTATTTTATGACTTTTGTAATAGTGGCAGTAGAAACACAGTAGAAAGTTATTCACCCAAACTTCAGGCTTCCGCGCTTACTGTTCTACAAAGAAGTAAGCAGGAGCCTCGCAAAAATATACGCTTTTGATTTTGCAGAAATTTTGGGTCTTCTGTGTTTAAATATGAAACTATGACTAACTATCATAGTCAAAATATGTCCAAATGCCTGTGCATGCATATTTCATATTTTGGTGGAGCACTAGTTCTTGATTTCAATACTTTTTCACTGTCCCAGACATTTTTCATCTCCGTCCTTTTCATCTCCGTCCCTGAGGACGAACAAGGTTCAGCTGCATCAATTATCAACAGCTTCATTTACACCCAGGTTCCTACACTCATCTGCAAGCTAAACTAAAACTATGGTACATTTGCTGTCAATATAATATTCTGAGGAGTGAATTTACAAAACAATGAAATGATCCTCACACATGAGACCACATTCAGAAACAATACACCTTTTAAAAATGCATCTATAATATTTCAATTAAACATAAACATCTGGCTTATCCTTATTACAATTGTGTCACTTGGTGACAAGTATTTCATGATCAGAGCTGTTTTCTAATCAGTATGGCACTGCTGTATGCAAACATGCAGGTGTACAGTTGGCTTGTTAATATATATATATATATATATACACACTTCATATTATTGTAAGCATGGATTTGATACGTGGCTGCAACACTTTTGTAAGAATGACACAATTGGATTCATGTCATAATGGATCATATTCTGCCTGTTCCAATGTGGGCTAATTGCATTTTGCAGCGTCAGGCGCCAATCCACTAAGTAATATTGCCACAGGCAAAAAGAAAATAAAAAAAAAAGAAAATTGGTGAAGTTGAATAAAATTGCAACAGGCAGCAGCTGTTAAGTTATTCACAGACAGAAGTGAGGTCGAACAGAAAGCGATATATCACGACTTCTTTGTTTTTGTTAGAGCTAAAAACTAAATCGTAAATATTATCCACACATGTCAGACAGGATATGCCTCAGCATTAATCAGCTCATCCGACTTATCACACACACAATTTATTTTCCTCATGGAAATCCAATATTTTCAGTGGCAGCTTAAAATACAAGTAATAATAAGTCATGTAAACCAAAGGCATTGTGGTCAATAATAAAGAAGAAATAAATACCCTATTCTTCAACACATCAACACATTAGGAAGCGAGTAATTCATTAGAATACTCAATTGTGTATTGTGTTTTTTAAGCAACACACAATTGAGTATTTCCTCTATTTCCTCTTACACACTTAACTGACCCTAACAACGTTGCACTTATACTCATAAAATGTTTCTTTTATATTTTTTACATTATGATACTTGGAGATCAAACATTCCTGAAGGAGACAACTGAAGCGCAGATGTCTTCCGTTATATTACAGTATTGTACAACAATTTTTTTACATCTGTGCAAAATGTAAAAAAAAAAAAAAGCTGGGTGTAGAAAACAACATTCAGAAAAAAATTGCATAAGTTAGTCCGACCAAATTAAACATTAAACAATATCTGACAGCTGCTATTTAAAATTGGCGTAGTCTGAGAAAATGTCAACAAAATCCTGCACCACTTTGTAGCAGTAGTCGTATTGCTCCTGGAAGGGGAAAGTGAAAAGAGGAAAAGTGTTAGTGAGCGAAAAATGGTTCCAAACAACACAAATGTGGATAAGCTGAGAGTTCTGGCGCAGCAGGTTGGATATTAAGTTGTTTTCCACCTACCACAGTCTGAACCATGTGTGGTCTCTGCATGCGTAAACTCTTGACTGTCTGAAAGACGTCCAGGAGGCCTTCAGCCTTCACCCGCTCCAGGATCGTACTGAGGGCGATGAAGGTTCCAGTCCGACCCGCACCGGCACTGGAATAAACGACAAGACAATCAGCAATCTAAACACACAATTCTCCTCCTGGACGTAACTTTGACAATGATTTATTGAGGAACAAAAAAGGTAATTTAGAAAAGCAGATTTTTTTTTTATTCTAACCGAATTCTTTAAACAATTATGCCTCAATTAAACTCTTGCAATCCGAGCAGCGCATTCTTTTTCCATCCAAATTAAAAAGTTTGCCAGAGAAAAAGGTGACCTTTGGGTAATAGTGCTAATAATCATCCCCACTTAAAGAGAGGCTAATCCAAACGCTAACACTAATCAGTTTGGAAGCTCTGTGTTTGACTGAGTCAATGTTTACAATGATGGCGGGAGGGAGAGAGAAAGACGGGCAGAGAGAGGGAGCGAGAGCGATTCGGAGGAGAAGTGTGGAGAGACGTTGGGGATTGCAGTGGGTTAGCCCCACTCCCGAGTGGCGTGGAAAAAGCTCTAAAAAGCCCCTCTTAGACAAGTGGTGATGAAGGAATAGAAGAGAGTGATGACACCATTTCCTGTCGTTAGCTCATCTTATCAGATTAATCATAGTGGGAGTCAGAGGAGATTTCACTTTGAGAGGTTTTAATTGACTGTGAATCAGTGGATTGGATCAATCCCACAGGGGCATGCTGCTTTAGAATCACTTCACCTGAAGCTAGGTTCTGATCAAAGCTTTCACTGCTAAGTCTTTATAAGGGATCACATAAATGGTTTAGGCAGAGAACACCAGGTCTACTGAGGCAGAATGTGGAATTTATTGTTACAGACATTTGTAGAAAAGAAAAAATGTGTCCAGAAAAACTGCAACTCCTTCCAATATCACTCCGTTTGCAGCGATCGGGTGAGAAACGCACAGTGAGAAGGAAAGGTGAGTGGACAAATATATAATGGAACACGCTGTATAGGAAGTGTGTGTGAAGCTGCAGGATTGTCAGAGTGAGGCTCCTCACCTGCAGTGCACGATTATGGGACGGTTTCCAGACTGCTGCTGCTGCCGCTGCACAGCCGCGATGATGTCAATCATCCCTCGTCCCTCGGCCGGGATCCCGATCTCGGGCCATCCGTGGAAGTGGAAGTGTCTCACGTGCTGTGACCTCTTCTCCTGGTGAGATAGTAAAAACGTACAGATATTTAAATAAAGATGAAAATGGAAAATAAAACGACATTTCCCAAAAATTTTAAATGCTTTGACTGCATGAATTTATATTGATTAAAAATGTGTGAGTTAATGATTTTTGGAATTGTTGGAATAAAAACGTTACGCACTGGTCTGTAGGTGAGCACCATGTCTTTGAGTGTGAAGGTTTCACACTGTGTATCAGCAGTCAGCTCCACGGAATAATCTCCAAATGTTACACTGCCCTCTGATGGCCAATACTGGAAGCACTTCTCCTGGTTTGGGCAGGGTCAGATGGAAAAACAAATCGAGGTACATTTGAGAGATCTATAGCCTTTTTTATATTTTGTTCATATTTTCACAACACAAACAATCTAAAACAGCGACATGTGCGCGAGGAAATGAAGCGGCGGGATACAAAAAGATGCTGCTTAAATGCCTTTACTTTTGCACGAGCACCACACTGTACCTGCTCCCTCTCTTTGAGTTCGGTGAGCGTAACGATCGAATGGCACCTCCACTCCCACACCATCCTCCAGAAGTCCTCCACTGTGTGAGACAAGGGGCCCTGGGTTGCGATAAAATAGTCCTTCTGCCTGTAGCCCTGGAGGGCAGATCATCCAGTAAACAAGACTTGAGAGTGCGGCAAACATAATATTTTGCATTGTTTGTAAAAGGCAACAATGAGCTTTATATAAACACTTCTATGGGAAAAATCCATACAGGAGGTCGTGAGGGAGTGCTTACATCAATAAAGGAGGCATTGATGTAGTCGGTGAACTCCTGTCCTCTTTTCACTGAGAGTATTACTCGGTTGAAATCATCTGCGAAAAGAAAAAGTTTCCTAATAAAATCAAAGTTGGAGGAGGCTGAGAGAGGGAGAAATCTGCAAAGTGAAACTTCAACCTGTGTAAGTTTTCCCTGTGAAAAGTTGTACCCGAGCTTTTACCTCCTCATCCGGCAACTTTGAGTCAAGATACAAGCCCGGTTTCGATGTCATTGATCACACAGACACGGACTGATTAGCCAGATATCGGTGTACGGCATCCGCGGAATCACCAGCAGTGTGATGCTTTGATGTTTCCTCGGATGTGATGTATTATGAACGTGTTCGGCGTTTCAGAGTGATCCTTACACGGGATGATTTGAAGCACACGGTTCTTCTTCATGTTGGCGGGGAGGTTCCCAGTTCTCATGTTCTCCTTCATTATGCGAACGTTGGTCAGCTTCTGACAGGGGGGGAGAGAGAGAGAGAACACGAGATGAATGACATGATCAAAAAGTTGATTTTCATCTGTGCAGGGGAGGGGGGGTAGACTTTTGATGCCAGGGCAAAAACTAAAAAATGCTAACAAGTAAAAAGACAGACGCTGGACAAAAACATGTCCTAATGGTTGAGAAGGAGAAGAAGAGGAGGCATTAGGGGGCAATTTCCGTCAGTGTTGAGGGAACTGTGAGGAACAAAAATGAGAAATTTTAACCAAGCTACAATAAATTCTACGTGGCAGATGGTGGTGCCATATAAAGTTTTAGTTGATACAAAGCATTGTTATTTATGTTACTGCTGCCACGAGCGGCACCCTGGGCAAGTTTTCCATGAAAATCTACCCATGCAGGGCGCAGGCCGATGGGGACGATTCATTACTGACTGAAATGTTTAAGAGTGAGCTCCTTTCTTCCTACCCTGAACTCCTCCTCCAGGCCCAGCCTGTCGTGGGGCGCCCTGGTGTTGTGAAGCCTCTGCAGATGGCCCTCCAGAGAGCACACATCCAGCTCCGTGTCTCCGTACAGGTAGTACTCCAGCAGAGCCTGGTAGATGAAGGAGTACTGCATCTGAGGGGGGGGGGGAGAGGAAAAAAAAGAACAACGGCTGGAGGAAGTGGAAGCAGCTAGTTTCGCCGGCAAAGTATTTCCTCCACTGATATGGTTGTTTTCTTTTCCGCGTGTCCTGGCTTGTTTGTGCCGCGAGTTGAGCTGTCAGCGCGTGGAACAACAGATCGGAATAGGGTCAACACTTACATCTGTCTGGATGAGTTGACAGCGCTGCTCTCGTATTCTGCTCACAGAGCCGAAGACATCCACCCTCTGGTCCATGTGCATCATGTCGATCATGCTGTCAATGACAATGAACGTCCCAGTCCTCCCCACCCCGGCACTGCAGAAGCACAAACAAGAAGGAGGCCCAAGGTCTTCACTGTCTCTCGCACACAGACACGGTTTTTATACATCGGCCGAAGAGCAAGAACAACAACATCGTAGAAAAAACTGTTTTTCTTTCCTAGAAAAAAAAACAAACGCAGATGATATAATTGCAGAGAAATGCTTTTGCCGCTCTCTCCCTACTGGACTCCAAACATAGACGTCAGCCTGGAGCATGTGTAAAAGAGCTTCACCTCTGAAGCCCAAACAAAGTCCTAATAGATTTACAAGAGTCATTTGAGTGGACGGCACCTCCGGGAGCCCAGAGCTGGGATTCCACAGCGGGGCGTCCAGGTCTCTTCAGTGGGCCCCATTCAAGAACAACAGTCCCCGAGCACCTGTTGCGGCAGTTGCTACAATCAGTTGAAGATTTCTTTTAGTGGGGTTTTTACAACGATTGGTCCGACAAACAAACGCACAGACCAGGCGAGCCGATAAAGAACGTGACTGGAAGAGATCACGTTATAATTCCCTCAATTTCAGAGTTTTATTAGGATCTGAACTCATAAATATCAATATCTTAAAAATATTCTCTGTGAAATCACCACCAATGTCAAAAAACAGATGGAGAAAATAAGAATTTCCTGGATCCATGTTTTTGTATAATCTACTTCACCATCAAACCAACCAGCAAACTGATAGAGGTGAAAACATAACCTCCTTGGCAGAGGTAGAAATACATGTGCTGATGGTTTAGTTCACCTACAATAAGCTTTACTTTTTTATTTATTTCGTATACATTTTTACAAACAATTAAATTGACCTATAAGTTAACTTGTTTAATCTACCTTTTAAATTACATAAAATTGTCGAATTTCACCTTCAATATCTTATTCTCTAAAAAAAAAGTACCTCAGACACAAGATCTATTTAAAGTGTTTGGAGCTGTTACTTATTTACACAACACATTTCAGTTTCACTGACATATTTGCAGAAACACAAGATATTTATCACCTCCAAAGTGTTTCCTTCTCTAAAATGATAAATAGAAGTAAAGAAGAAAAAATGTTTCTGCACTCTCCTCTGCAGACGGTGCAGCAATTCTGCAGCGGCCTCAGATTCACTTCACATTTCTCCTTGTAAACCATATTTATATTTAATGCTACGCGTCTCACCTGCAGTGCACAACGATGGGTCCGGCGTAGGACGGATTGACAGTCTTGACCTTCTTGAGGAATTTCAGCATGCCTATGGGCGAGAACGGCACCCCAAAGTCTGGCCAGCTGGTGAAGTGGAGCTGGGTGACCAGCCGCGGCGCCCGGGGACCGTCGCTGCCCTGCTGTGAAGCACAGACACACAAAAGGTCATACCTGCGCAGAAATATCACAGACAGCAATCATTCAACTGCTCGTCTTCACAGAGCCAGTCGAGTGCAACGCTGTCACCTGCCGGGGAAAGTAACCTCAGATAATCTGCGAGATGTATTTGTCATTTCGTTGTCTATACCAGAGTCTAATTATTGAACACGTGTAACGGTTTGCGCCTTCCTGCGTCTCGTGAACTGTCTCCCGGGAGAACGTTCATTTCATTCTCTTGAACACTCGGTTGCTCTGCGTTCAGAGGGAGCTGAATGTAAACGCAGCCGGTCGGTGGGCTCGTGCTGCAGAGCAGAGAGTCGGGGAGGATCTCTGCACTTCAGCGTCTTCAAATGGAGAGCGGAACAAAGTGAATTTTTCAATCCGAGGGCTCGGCGGTGCACAGAGATGGCACCGAGCTCGGCAATCGAAATCACCAGAAGGGAAACGCATGATACCGCCTGTGTGTAAAAACTTGTAAAGACGACAGGATGTGAAAAACTGCAGATTTGTACAGTGTTTACTGTACATTAAATACTCCAACACACTGATAATTGTATGCTGTGTTTATCACCTGCAGTGTATTTTTTAATTTTCTGCTTTTCATTTATTCATTATATTTTATATATTATTGCCGTTTGCTAAAATGTCCTTATTTCCTCATGGGGAACATTAGGTTTTTTTCTTAATGCAGCTTTGCTTCATTTAAATTTTTAATAAGAATCTTGCTATTATCATAACAGATGTTTATAGCAAATGAGAACTATATTAAGAACCATATTGAAAAAACAGACTATTATTTCCAGTCTAAATAAAAGTGGCACTGGCCTTAATTTTGAGTTCTTTTATTAGGGGAATATTTTCTTGTTCTGGCTGTAACAATATTACAGTGATTACATTTGAGAGGAAAGTCGATGCTGGAGCAAATTAGACTCTGTTATATGTTTTTTAAATAATAATTATGTTGAGGAAGTGAAGCATTAATATCACTAATGTTCAGATATGCAGATTTCAGGGGCGGGGCCAGGGTGGGGCCATGGCGGGGCCAGGGGGACATTGAGCTTGGCTGAGGAGCCCTTTAAACGTTGGTAGATTATTTTATAAACTAGTCAATTACTTACAATACCAAGAATAAATATAACCATTTGTTAAGCATTTTATTTTCTAAGCTTCTTTGAAGTTCACAATGTGCCTCAACAAGGAACAATTGCATGGATGTTAGATATTTAACTGATCAGGTTGCAAATTGTGGCCCCATATGGCCCCTGACTTAAAATCCTAGCTCCGCCACTGGCAGATTCAACTGTTTTACTTACATACTGAACACAGAACTTCCTGATGGTGTAGTCCACCAGCACCGTGACGTCCTCCGTCGCCACCCTCACGTTCCCGTACATCCAGCAGCCTTTCTCCGGCCAGTACTGATAACACTTGTCCTGAGGAGAGAATCACAAAAGAATCAGAACCCACAACGTCTATGCCTCTAACACAACAGCTGTAACGCGCATATCAGCTTGTTGTATTACTGCGTATATTGTTTGCACAGAAACGTGTGTGCGACTTGTGCATTTCACAGTCCAATTGAAAAGCAATCACAGGGACTTTGTGCGACTCTGTCAGTCAATACGATCTTCACAGCAACGTTTCAACTCATTAACTAGATTCTCAGACTAATTATCATGAAGCCTCTCAGGATCTTATCAACAATTATTCCGCCATTGATCCCCGATGCCTCTATTCTGCCCTATCAAACCTGCTGTTGAGCTCTCAATTGATTGTCCCTGTGAGGCTAAATTTAACGCCTTGCTGCGTAACCTGCCTGGCAACACTTTGTACGGATTGTCTGGGAAAGGGGTCAAATAAATTATGCTTATGACTTTGGTTTGGGAAATTACAAAAGGGGTTCACGTGGATTGTGCAAAGTTCGATGTATAACACGTCCTACGCCATGGGGGTTGCAGAAGGAGAATGTTCTGAAATGAACCTCTTTTCTTTCTTTCAGATTCGTCAGCATCACTATCGTTGTTGTTTTCTGTTCCCATATCATCCGCCAGAAGTCGGACAGCGTCTCGAGTTTTGGGCCTGAAACAAAATCGGGAATAGAATTAATTGTAATAGTCATAAACTCAATTATACGCATGTAAAAAATAACTTAAAAATATGTTAAAAGGAGTTTTTTGCAAAAAACAAAAAAACTTTACAGAAGAAATCACATTCTCACACACATTCCTACAGCTTTTCTATATGCTGCGTTTTTTGTTCCCTCTCAGGGGCAATTTGGGGTTCAGCATGAGGAATGCAGACTGGAGGAGCCAGGGATCGATCCGCTGACCTTTTTGGTTAGTGGACGACCCTCCTTAACCCCCGAGCCACAGCTGCCCAAAAATGCTAAACCAAGCCAAAATGTACATTTACCTTGTGCTGCAATGAACTTGTTCTTCTCTTTATAACCCTGAGTGAACAAAATACACAATCAGTGATCAGTTGTTCGGAGCCCGATCTGCATATAAAGATCAAATTGAATTCACGCTCACGTCTATGTAAGATGCGTTTATGTAGTCAGAGCACAGATGTCCATCGAGATGACTCATTGCCACTCTTGAATGATCGTCTATGGGAAAAAAGAGGAGAAAATAATATAAATCAACAACCTGTAAATAAAAAGTCGATTCTTATTTTTCATTTCAGCCCACATCACCTTCTCCTTCAGATTTAGAGATGGATAAAACTAGAAGCCGAAAGGTCACATGAATATTTTTTGCTGCAGAATATGGATCTTCACTCACATGGTAAAATGTTTGGGTATCTGTTTTTCTCTCTGTTGTGCTCTCTGCTCGCCTCCTCAAAGGACCCATGGTGGTAGTAACACGGCAGCGACTATAACAAGAGAACCCAATTCCCGTGAGGTCAAAATAAAAACCGCGGGTACACAGCCGACTAACATAACATTTTATTACTAGTTATCTTGCTCTGTGCTTGTAGGACAAAAAAACAAATTGTACTCAGGTACCGAACATAATGTTAAGTCCAAAAAATCTAACTCTTGGCTCACATTGAACTCTTCTCTGAAGAGTTTGCCGTCGTCCGCAGAGCGTAACCGGTACTCCTCCTCCAGCGAGTCCAGCGGGATGGGGAAGTACCTCTTGGATGGCGAGGGCGATCGGGGGAGAAGGACCACTGTCTGCTCTCCTGCGTGTCAAAGAATATATGGCGGTCAGACGGCTAACGTCTCCCAATGGAGAACATTACAAGCTCTCGTAGCACCTGCAAAAACATGCCCGATGGCCATTAAGATTTCCTACTTCTGTGGGTACGAGACAGAAATGATTTCTTGAGTCGTAAACATGGTGATGCTGCGGCTGCTGCTGCTTGAAACAGAATTTGGCCTTTGTGTTTATTTATTTATTTTTTACTTGAAGTGAAAGTTTATATGGCTCCCTACGTGCTGGGAAAGCTAAGGAGATTCCAAAACCTTGCCAGCTACGTCGGACTCCAGATGGTGGAACTTTTCCTATAGTCCATAAAGAGTGTAAATCTACAAATCAAATAAAAAAAGGAATAAAAAGTAAAAGACTGCATTACATTTTCATGCACCGGCGGTTATATTGAGTACAGCACAGCAGTACCTTGTTCCTCCAAGAAGCCATTCGGAATCTTTTTATCCACCGAGGTAACGAGAGCTTTCCTGTGGTTTTTGAACCTGCAGTAATGACACAGAGAGAGAAATTAACAAAAGAGAAGAAGTAAACCTTAGTAAATAAAAAAAGCAAAAGATTAGTGAACCCTGAGCCATCAAGCAAAGCTGAGGCAAAGAACAAACACCAAAACTGATATCAACCATCTGAGAGAGGCAAAGCTGTTCCTCCTCATGTCGCCACCTGACGTCTGAGAGGAAGACTGTGTGTTTGTGGCCTGGCCCGACCTGACCTAGTTGTTTTTTTTGTTTGCCGTCTTACAGGAGGTGCAGCTGTCTACCCATAAGCCACTGCACGCTGCCTGTCTCCACACCACCCCCGCCCTGATACCTTGACCCAACACACACACTCAACACGCACATTATACAATAGAGGGAGAGAGAGAAAGCAGTGAAATAGAGGGAAGTGACTGTGTACATGCAGACTTATGATTCACCTCAGACAGTAGATCGTCAGCAGGACAACGATGATGAGCAGCAGGGATATAACCAGAGTAGAGGGGAGCACATGATCCCCCTGGTGGGTGGGGTTCTCTGGATAAAAACAAACAAACAAATGCATCATATTAGTTTTATCCCAAAACACATTAAAACATATTTTTATATTTATAATATGATATTTATAGGGAACAGTTGCGCTTATTTGCTTCCTTGCAGCCAGATAAAAACGAACCACACCACTCTCGTGACAGCAACTACAGCCAGGACATATTTAGCTCAGCTTAGAATCAAGACTGTTAGTGTGGCACCGTTCAAAGGTTAAAAGGTTAAATTGGAGTTTACGTGTTGGACTTTTTCTTTCTTGAAGCCACTAGACTGAGAAATAAACTGAGATATAACATGATGAGTGAATTTAAGATATATATTTTATATTGTTACCTGGAAGTCAGATGTTTTAGACAAAGTAAGGATGTAGCATCAAATCCCCTGAATACATTAAGGGGTGTGATTTATTTATTTAATTAAATCTTTACATTTAAATAAAAAAAGTTAAATAACAGCCCCTCGTTATAATGTGACTGTCAAAGAAATCAAAATTAATCAAAAACAAAATCTATAAAGTGTAAAGAAAAAACTCCCACAGTTTTTTTTGCAAATAGATGTAGATCCAAAAATGTGATGTGATTTGACACGAGAAAATTATTAAATTATTTCATCTTTCAAAAGTTAAGATCTCACTTTAACATCTGACCTTCATGTACAATTAGTTTTTAGACATTGCCACAATTACCTGCAGTTTGGTTGTCATGAGATGAATTATTCACGGCGATGGAGATCCCGATCAGAAACAACACCATTGTCACTGTGGAGGAAAAACAGAACAATTTACTCAGATGTTTTACACATGTAATTCTCCACTTGCTCCACCAGGAGGCGCCACACCAATATGAAATGTGTGCAGGCTGGCAGAGGGCATGGAAGCAGCAGCCGCTCAGCTTTGATGAGGCTCCAGAGTGATGTCTGTGTCTCTCTCTCTCTCTGCTGAGCAGGTAAAGTCCTTGTGGGAAATCTGCTCGCAGCCTCGTGCTGTCAGGCCGACGAAAGAGCAGCAGCATATCAAATAACCCCCGGCGTTCAGACATCAGACCCGGGGGGGGAGGCCTTAACGCGCAGGTGACACACAACCACATCCCCCCCGGAGCCGCTGGATTTCACAGTGGAGTTGAGCTCAAGTGGTATTTTGTGTCAGAAGCCGTCTCATTTTGCTGTGATGACTTTGATGTGGTCCGGCCTGGCAGAGCATCGAGCTCAGGGACAACAAGAGGGGATCCACGCCGGTGACGCCTGTTCTTAAATACAGTGGACGACGTAATCTTGTTTTTTGTTTCAACGGAATAGTGATACTGATCGACAAGGTTAAATCAAGGTGCTGTGGGAACATATGTATATAGGTTGTACTGTCGGGTATATGTGAAGGAGAGCAGATGGTGTTGTTTCCTTTTATGTCATCCATCCATCCGTCATCTATAGCGCTTATTCCTTTTGAGGATTGTGTGTGGAGCTAGAACCAATCACGGCCCAGATAGCACAGGGAAGTGGGACACCTCTCGCCTTCTTGTTGCCCTAACAAAATTGACAGGAAAACATGAAGCATCTCGGTAAGATGCAATCTGGAAGTGAATTTAAAGTGGCCCATGTGGTAAATATTGTGAAAATAGCACAAACTTAATCCGGGCCACCTTTGGTTAACATGGGGAATTGCCATGGCTTTACTTGTGAACCAGATCTGGCAGACCGCCTAAGTGCCGACAGTCCGTAAGGTATGTAGGCCAGATGTGAGATGTGGGCCGGATAAAGGATGTGGGCCAATTTGGGGCCAAAACAATTTTGCTAAGTGGGAGCTGACAGTGGGTGAGAGGTGGGGATGCACCCGGCCGATCCCCGGTGTATTGCAAGGTCAACGTACACCGACAAACAGGCACACGGTCAGTTCGAGCCTCCAATTAACCAAACCCAATCTGCATGGCTTCGGACTGTGGAAGGAAGCCGGAGTATCCACAGAAAACCTTCGCAAGACACGGGGAGAACTTGCCATCTTAAATCTCATCTCGCCATCTTTTTTTGTCTCTTCATTACAGTATCTCCCTCTTCCCATCCCTCTGCAGTGAACCATCAATTTATTCTAAACCACATTCACACTCTTCCTCTGTTCTATTTCATTGCCGGGAGCTACTGCTGATTTATTTGGGGGCGAAGCTCCGGGAGCGTCTTTCCAAAAGGAAGGCCCGTGACAACTTCCTCTCAAGTGCACCAGAATTAAATTGATTCCGACACATTATCCTTGTGTCTTATTATCTCCCAAAAATTGTAGCTGCCCTTTCTCCAAACTCACATCCGTCTCCTCCCTCCTCGTTCTCCACATGAGAGGGTGAGAAATCACAGAATAAATTGGGCAGATCTGTCTAAATGGCTTTGATGGAATAAACGAGAGGAGCAAGAATTGAGTGCCCTAATTCATCCTCTGTTCTAAGTTTCCCTTCTCGTTATGGCGGCCATGAGACAGGATGGAATAATTCATTGTGTCAATTTAGTTCTTCCGGAAATGGGTCATCTAGGGGCCTAATTTGTGATCTTTCAGAGAATGTCTTACACACAACCCCAGGGGGTTTCACATAACTATATCTCCCACAGCTTTTGTAGAAGACAGAGCTTCATAATAATCCTCTAATAATGTGCTCAAAAACCAAATTCTTGTCAAAACCTATAAAGTCATATAAAAACAACAAATTAGGAGGTCTGTTCTCTGCTCATTATAGAGACTCTCAAAGCAGCAGTGCAACACATTGGTGCCCTTAAACCCTCCTTCAATTCCCTCATATTCATGTCCTATGCCTGTATTCAAATACTCCGTACCCTTACTATCCAGGAATCATAGTGATGAGCAATATCAAAATACACAAAACAACACACACACACACACACCCACACCCACCCACACACACACACACACACACAAACACACACACCTTTTCTTGTTTCACATGTATGAATTCCTGCACATACGTCCCGCAGCCAAAGGCTATGTGTTGCATATGGGCCTCACTCTGTCGGAGGCGCCAATTCTGTGTCCGGTGCTAACAAGCTGACAGCGCCGGCACCTGTTCCCCACTCTACCCCACTGTGCGAGTCACATCCACTCACTCTGACCCGTCCTGTGGCTCCGTGCTGCAAGGCACGCTGTGCACACGGGTCACTGCACAGGCCACTGCAAATCTGTCATCTCCTGGCAAAAGCTGCAGTATGTACAGCGTATATATCCAGGAAATCAAAGGAGTGAAATGAAAAATGTGCTGAATGTGCCACCGCTATAAGTGACTGCACTGAATGGCACTCAGTAGAGCGCACATCTCTGTCAAGGTGAAACAGTCCCCTTGTGAAACCACATTTAGAATTGCTAAATATAAATTTCTTATTTGAATCTGCATCGAATTCATACACACTTTCATAAATATCAGTCCACTAAACAAGCCTGACAAAGATCCATGAATTATTGAAATCAGCGAATTAATAAAACAAAAACATCTGCCCCCCGGTTCCAGATCCGCAACAAAATTGAAAAAAAAAGAAACTGGAAAAGAGAAATACATAGAACTGAGTCTTATGTGTTGATACAGTATAAATATCAGACATCTTATTACACTATACTGTCACTTATCAACGTATTTTCGCAGGTCAAATGTCCAGAGCCAGAGCTGCTGTTTTGATGCCAAAAATATTTGGCATAAAATTCAAGGTTGTTTATGAAAAGCTTTTCAGTTTCACCTTAGACACACAATGGATCAAAAGTCCTTGATAGTAATCACAGTTTTTATATCTTCAGTTCAAACTCAGAGCCCTTAAAAGTGAGAAACCTGCCGAGTCATGGCGAGGACACGACTTCAGCTGCCGTCGCTCATTAAATTGCTGATTTGTGTGAAGATTTAGTTTTTTTTATCCTCTGGATTATTCTTGAAAAGTCGACATTCCTCTTCATTTAAGCAGCCATGACTCATTTTGACCTCATTATTCATGCCACTTACTTTACACTATTTATATAACTTAATTAGCATGTGACATCATCCGACCTTCATATGAAAGATGAGTTGCTGCAGAGACCCATTCCAAACAAGGAAAAAGATGCTTTGGTATAATTGGCCTCCAGCTATTGCATCATTCATTCCAGGTCCCTGCTTCTCTTTCTGTTTTAATGAAATACTAACATCAGTGTGCTTACCTCAACCCCCAGCACCTGCTTGACATAAATGTTCCTGGTAAATTAAATTATCCTGCATCACTTGAGTCTGGAGTGCAGAAGCACATCAGCCCCATTCGTGCATGACGTAACGCTAACATTACGAACGGAGATGATGAAGCTCTCCACGTGAAACCTAACCCTCCCTCAGTGGAAAAAAAAATCAGTGAAATAAACTCTGCAGACTTCCAATCCCAGGAGTCCCAGCACCCGAAAATGAATCTGTTCTGCCTCACTCTGAACGTCTCCCTCACTGCGGCTCACACGCGAAAAAACAACCTGAAATGGAGCCTCAAAGAAAACTGACATCAGAAATAGAAACGCCAAACCAAAGGAATGTGTCTTCTCCTTGTGGCAAACCTGCAGCCTGTTCTCTCGTCTTTATCATTAATTCAAACTAAAGCTGCGCAGGGGAAGGTTTCATCCCATCATGCAACATGTGGCAGGATGTCACCGGAAGGCAGATTTTTCCTCAGCTTCAATGTAAATATCACAGTTCGAAACAACGCAAACACGTCCCCATGCATACCGCTACATCGTTTTGAATATTTAAATCACAGCACGAGCATTATACCTCCCTGCTGAGCTCCTGACCTTAGTCAAACCTCATTTAAATAATTAATGACATGCACATTTATCCTTCCACAGATTATCTATACTGCTAATCTCTTTTGCTTATCTCACGGAGAGGGAGGAGTCAATCCCAGTTGACATGGGGCCAGACACCCTGCACAGGTCGCCATTCAATCACAGGGATGAGAAAACAGGGATAAAGCAATGACAAGATGAGTTTCCAATCAGAACCGGCTGACTATAAGGTTCCTATATGTCATATAAAATCTGTATTGTAGTGAAAAGCCTGAAAACACGTTCAATCATATACCTGATTTCCATTGGTACTGTATGTGCTGTTCACGTGTCATTCCATGAAAGAAATTAAGCCAACCTAAATAAAATCTGCACTTACATTGCTGATTCACATTATTATAATGGATGCATGTAGTAAATTCTAGCATTCAATGGACCTATAGAACATGTTAGTGGATAAATTGTATTTACCATGTTCTGCAATCAGTCCATTGTCCATAGAGATATTTCCGTCGGGACCAAAGCGGTTAACCATCTGACCGACAACCCTATTCCATGAACACTTAACCAAATGGTATACTGTCGCTCCACCACACCACAAGTCCCCCATTGCACAGCGACAGAAATATGACGTATGGCAGGTAAACAAAGCCTCTGACCCGACCCTGCTAAAAGCTCCCCGCAATTGAAATCACTGATTTGAAAAATGCATGATATCTAAATTATTCAACATGTGCCATCAGTGACACTGTGTATTCAAGCACTCACAGATATTTGCCACATGTAATGCATGTTGAACTATGGATTCTGATCTGATCTGGAGCTTCACTGCTGCGTATGTGTGACAACACCAGCGACACACAAAGAATACTGTTAGCAATATGGATGGCCTTTATACTGCCAGGTAGCATTTTGCTTTAGAATAAAGATAAAGAATTCTGTGTTTATAGGTGGTTGAAAGGATAAAAGTGGATAGAAAATATAAAAACAGTGTATTAGAAAGATAACAGCATCCAATCCTGTCTCAGTTTTCCCCCAGATCAATACAGCTTCAAAGACAGATCCACATTTTGTGCTCGGCACAGAATGGATGGCATGTCTTGTACGCAGAGAGATAAAAGTTAAATTTTTTTAGCTGTTTCCAAAGAGAGGAGGAACAAAGAGAGAGCCAAAAAAAATAGAAAGAATAACAGAAAGAGCCACCGCTTCCATTGTCAAGTGCCGAGGAGAAGGATGGAACGGGAGCACAAACACATGTCAGGTAAGTGTGGCAGCAAAGAAACGAGGAGAGCAGAGATGAGAGGGATGAGAGGGGAGGAGAGGAGGAAGGAGGGGAGCCTGAGGAGATAAATGTCTAGATTGTGGGTTCAGAGATAACAGCCATAATGGAAGACATCCTTGGTACACAGACAGACGCAGTAAAGAGGATGAAGCTGCACTGTCTGTTAAGTCACTGCTATATCTTCCGAAACAGAGGCTTTGCAACAATGCTGTCTTTCAAAAAAAAATTAGGGCTGGGCAAGTTAACTCATTTCAATCGAGTTAACTCAAGTGATGAGTTAACTCGATTAATTATTTTATCTCGCATTAACTCAGGTTTGATTATTTATTGTTTTATTGTGAAAGTCAGGCTTTTATTTTGTGGAAGTCTGTTGCTGACTGCTGCAGAACAGGAAAAAAGAAAATAATTGGCGGATAAACAATCAAGTTAACTCATCACTTGAGTTAACTCGATTAAAACGAGTTAACTTGCCCAGCCCTAAAAAGAATACAAGATTCTTACAAAACATTGTATAGAAAAAACCTCCTGTCAAAGAGACACGATACTGTGAAGGATGCTACTGTATCTGTGGCTCATCTTTTCAAACTGCTGCTCAGTTAAAGGTCAAAATAATCAATCGGAAGAAATGATGTGAAATCCAATTAGTCTCACCCAGAAAGCAGACACTGTAATTATTGGATTATTCCCATTAATGGAATGAATCGCAATTGATTCCCTGAGACACACTGTGGTCAGATGGATTATTAAAAGACTTACATTTCCAAGTAAAGCCAGGGAGATCTGGTTTCAGTTGACCCCCTCAGTCCATAGCATCCACGTGACACCACTTCCTTGACCGTATTGGATTTACTGGGGTTTTCTACCCGCAGGCATTCTCTTACTCACATCCTCTCCCAGGGATTCGATAAAAGTGCGAGATAAGGAGATGACTTGAGGTTCGTGGCGGTGACCGAGGTCGTTCTGAGACGTGTTGGAGCTGCAGACTGGGATCGAGGCACAGAGGGATCAGAAGAACCTGCAAAAATAAAGCAAAAAAACATTGGTTGAACTCAAATCCAAGGCCACTCTACATGTTACTGAGACAGACGAGCTGGAAATGTGGTAATACTCAACAACAGAGAAGTTGAGTGAGTGGGAGTATGCATCTTTGCGTGGTTTGTCTTTAGAGTACGACTATGAACTGCAATTAATCAGCTGAGTTAGTGTGTCTGTGTTTGTGTGTGTGAGTGTGTGGTCCAGGTATTACTCATATATTATCATTATCATGATCTTCAAATCTAATAACTGTAAAAGCACTAGAGTGGGGTTCATAAACTGTTCTTCCAAATTAAAGTTACAACCGCCCACGGCCCCTAATCCGTCCTGGAGTGCGACATGGACACCACATAAACTATGCTGGAATTAATTCCTCACTATTTACACAAAGACGTTACTGTGATGTTATTCAATCGTCGAGCTTGAGTCTGGGAAGGAAAGCACGCTCCTCTCGCCCACTCACTCCCACTCTCCCAGAGCCCCGCTGCCCACAGGTGTGTGAGACACAAAGCCATATTGTTAACACTTGGCCGGCGTGACGCAGCCGAGCGGAGAGCAGAGGAGGTGAGTGAGTCACCGGACCCGGCTGGATGAGGCCACGGTCTGAGCTGTGGCGACGAACATGAACGGACGAGGTATGGAAAACACCTCTCTACCCCCCTGAACTGCTCAACTTTTCCTAATTTTGCAAAGTCTTCGGTATTTGAAAAAAAACGACATGTTTGCCATTAAAGGCCCCTACTTTAACATGAGAACTGTAAGTCCTTTATGTGATTTAGTTTACTTTCATAAAGTTGGGGGGACAACTGAGACACAAATTACACTCTTTCCATTATAAGAAACAAAAGTCAAGTTAAGTTCATAAGCCAGAAGAGATTTCAGTGTCACTAAAGGCAGGAAAACTAAGTTAATACCTTTGAAACAACACTTTTGACACAATAACACAATATTTGTTAGTGTGGGGATACTCAGTTGCCTGCAATATGATGTTTCACCACAAGATGCTACTAAATCCTACACACTGAACCTTTAAAGAAACACTATATTCTATATATGTATAACTGACTGAAAGTCGCAGTGTAAATTGTCACAATCAGGCCCAGCAACGTCAACAGTATTGCTGAGCTGTAGATCAGAAACTATTAGTAATTTAAGAACATCAAGAACAGTGTTTGGTTCAGGAAGCAGAGGATCATGGGTAATATCCACGTTAATTTTTTATAGTTCAGTGACTGGGACAATGAGGTCAGAGGTTTCGCTCAAAACATTGATAGGCTTAAATTTTCTCGATATGAAAACTACTTTAGCACTAATAAGCACAATTTGTCCCCACGTGTGGCTGCAGAGGTCGCTGTTGCTTTAAGAGAAGTTTACATTTACTATAAATCATCTGTAACAAGCCCTCATAATGTATATTTATATATAAAAGTCTCTCTCCGACACATTAATTCTTTATGTGGATGTGGTAAATGTGGCGATGCTAAAAAAGGTCAAGCTGAAAACCTTTATGGGGGAAAAAATCTCTCTCTACACAGCTCGGGGGTGACCTTTGACCTGGCCCACAAACGTAAATCTCGTTACTGAACCTGTCAATCAAAGATGACTGAAGGAGCGGCCAGGCAGAAATGGTAATATTAGCAGGGATCTCCGGATCTGAGCCTGTTTCCGTTCCCAAGTGGAACTCGCTGCTTTCTTCCACACTGTGGCTGTTCTTTAAAGGAGCAGCGTTGTTATACAGAGGGTTTAAGAAAAGTTCAGTTAAGCACCGATACAAAGATATAAATAATAGATAAAATAGGTAATGTGCCTTACTGAAGTGACAATACGAGAACTGGGCTAGTCATGATATATGATTATTAAATTTAAAGAAGCCTGAGCTAAATGATAATGGGTATAAAAAATGTATAAAATACGTTAAGTTATTTATACAGTATTTTACTTGCCTATAAGTCCTGTGGGAGACATTTATGAACCCGTCTTCATCTTTTCACACAGAGCATTGTTCTGCACATTCGGTCTAAAGGAGACGGAGCCGTGCTCACGGCACATACGATTACTGCAGGCACAGTTACTTCCTTTCTGTGCCACTCTGCCCATTGACTAAGAGGGGAAACATGCAGATCATTAAAGTTTTACGGCAGTGCAGTCATCACCCGGCACTCTGTGGTTCAATCATTAATTCATACCCAAACAGGCAACACAGGACAGCAGCTAAGCACGACTATAATGCCACTTCTTTTATCTATTATCACCGTTAATAATTGAATATGAGTTAAATATACTATTGTTATTATTTGAACTGTGGTCAAAATCTATGCACAAATCTTATGTGTGCGATTCACCCCTCCCACATATTCAGTGAATTCAATAAAAAGTTTTTCACTCCACTCGCAGTGCATGTTGCCATCCTGACACACAAATCCAATATTGATGGATTTTACGCCTGAGTCTCACATTGTTTCCTGATATGATGAATCCACACTTTTATTCATAATGGGGGTAAACTAGGTCTTCAGAGAGCAGACGAGTGCAGCAACCATTCATGAAGCTCAGTGTCGAGAGCGAGTCGAGACTGTACTTTCGACAATCGGCTCAGAAAATCTAATTTCACCCTTGCACGCGGGCTCAGACGATGGCGGGTGCCTGTATGGTTGTAAATCCGGTTGTAGAGAAAGAGCAGAAAGGGCAACAGCAGTCAAAAAGCAAGATAAAGAGGAAAGAGTTGTGTCTTTGACCAAAAAACACTAACAGATGTTTCTCCCTCAGTGCTCCTGCAAAGATGAGCCAGTTTGAGACTTCATATTACTCCCTGCTCACATGAATCCTGAACTATGACTGACTGGGCGACTGAGGAGGTCGGGACCTGGGCCCCGAACATCAATGCTTTGGCTCTAACAGCTGAGATATAATACTTTTTTTATGGCTTAATATCAGAGGATGAGCAGAGTAATCCCCAAGCTCAGGTTTGAGAACTCTGTAAGTGACACTTCTGGGGCAGAGTAAAGGTGAATCCAGGGACACGAGTTAATAAGCATCGCAATCACAGCTTCAACACTGGGCTCAACCCAAGATAACAAGTTAGCTCCTTTCACCAGAGTCCAGTAAAAGTGATAAAAACACTGACAGAACCAATGCACTTCAGTCATAACCATAACATACTGACTCACAACACATCCAGATACTCACAACACGAGTTGTGAGTACGTGTTGCAAGGTTTTTGTTTAGTGCAAGATATTTGGTTGTGTTATGAGTATTTATCTATTGTGAGTATTTGCTTCAGTGGACAGAATTTTTGTTGTGTGGATTTGGAGAGTTGTGGCAATTGGCACCTGGGTATCCCATGAATTCAAAAACACAACTTAAACTGGCCAGAAACTTTTGCTGATTTCTGGGCTCAGCTCTCTCCAGTCTTTTCATGTTTGTCTTCATGTTTGTCTTCATGTTTGTCTTCATGTGTCTCGTCATGTGTCTCTTCATGTGTGTCTGTGTCTGTCCTCCTCTGTGTGGCATCTCTGCTGCTCTCTTTTGAATCCAGAGAGAGATCATTGGCCAATCGACTCTCCCTGGTTCACCTGGAGCTGCTGTCTGAGCCACACAGTTGTGTTGTGACGATTTAAGTATTGTGAGTATTTGGTTGTGTTGTGAGTATTTGCAGCACGTTTTCTACTTGCCTTGATGTGTTGTCAAATTGATGAAGACAATTTGTCCGTTTGCATGTGTTGTGTCTATTTGCACGAGTTTTCTTTAATGGTAGTGTGTTGCTCTCTCAGGTTCACCGTGTGTATGGTTCTGTTCAGTTTTACTTTCTAGGACTGCTTCACCCCCAGTGTCCTCTGAAACATCTCTATCTGTTAAAGTGCATCAGCCGACATTAATATGGAAACTGGCTTTCTTCCCTCAGAGCGACAACATGAGCACCACAAGTCCTGGTCAGCTGAAGAGACACTGACCGTGGGCAGCCTGCAGCTGAGTTTGAAATAGATGTGTTAATGATATATGTCAAACAGGAGTCAGACTCCGAGTCAGAGGTTGAATGTGGAATAAGAAACTCTTTTTCTAAATTTGGTCGTGACAGTGAAGTGGACGGTTCATCATTAAAATGTGTGGATGCAGTGCCTGAGTGTTCTAGCAGAGCCGGGCCTACATCCAGCTGCATACACAAGGAGCACACTCATTTACATCCAACACACTTCATCATAATCAACACTGCAGAGACAGCCAGACTGCAGTGCAATCAAGTGTTCCATAATGTTTCCTTTTGTTTCACCAAACAGCTTATGGCACTCAGTGGGTACATGCAGGCGATCCATAGACTTTAATAAAGTCTTTATCTGGGATGATAAGCTCCTGTTTCAGCGATGTTCAGTAGAAATGGCAGGTAAAGATGGCAACTGTGACAAAGGTCAGAGTTTGAATCAGCGAATTACAAAAGGTAATTATCTACTCTAATGAAATTAAAAGACGGTTAGGTTTAACTCTGAGTAGTGCAAATGTCTAAAGGTTCAAGTCATGATTACATAGTTAAATCAAGATAACACAAAATAAAATAGTAAACCGGATGTATTGAATTTAAAGGTGGTTTCATGAGGCACTTTGGAGGTTTGGCCTTTGACATTCTAGTCAAAATGGATTTCAGAGCCATCACATGACAAATTAGATGTTAAAATATTGTGAGGCACATTAATATGCTCACACTGACCTATACTTTATCCTCTATCTCCACTCCCACGTTTGCTTTCTCCTCAGTTCTTCTCTCAGCCCAGATTTCACACTTGAATTGAAGTATTGAAGTCGCATTTATGACCATCACCATCTGTTATCTATGGCAACCTGTGAATCACCCCTCCAGCACATTGACAATCTCACCAGTTTAATCAGAGAAATCATGTTGACTCAACAATAACTAATGTCTGCCTACACACACTGTCACATCAGTGTATCATATCAATGTAAAACACTCAAAGCAGCCAACAGCCACAGTTTGGCTAAAGCAGTTAAAAACAGGCCAGTGTGTGTGTGTGTGTGTGTTTAAAACAATGAGCATAATTCTCACCTTAGGATATTGAAAAGTCATCATGAGGAAATTAATCTGTGCGTCTATCTATAGCTCTCGTATTCCCCAGGGCGACAGAGAAGTGGGCTACGTCGCCTGGTATTCAGAATAAACACCAGGAGTATGAAGTCATTCTAAAATTAACAACCAGCTTTTATTAGGACATCCAATCGGGGCGGAAGTGAAGGTTGAGTTATTGTGAATGAGGGACATTCATAATTCATGCATGTATGAACAGAAGTATTGAGTCTTTTCCTGCTCATGTGCTCCAGATCGATGTGTCACTATTTGTGCAGCGATGGGAAATGAAGCAAATATACAGAGAAACGAATAAATGGTGTGTTTTGAAACTGAAACTCCAACATGCCTGTGCATTAACACTCAGGTGTGATCTGAAGCATCCAGCATGGCTGCTGTCGTGTGTGCAGCCTACAGGCCCCTGCTGTCTACTACGACATGTATACTACGTGTAGCATCCTCAGTCTAGACCGGTGAGGATGCTGCTGCATGCTCGATGCGCCCATTCAAACCGATCTAGATGTTTTTTAAACACAAATTTCTCACGTGGATCTGCTGTAAATGTAAAACACATGTATCGATTAAAGCTGGGAGGGGGGGGCATCACATGGGGCACGCCGGTGGTCGCAGGGCGTGAGGATTTGCTCCACTAACCCATATTTACCCGGTATGGTCCATGTTGTCTGTGTGGAGGAGAGGCGGCGTGGGCGGAATACAAATACCCATGATGTGCAAATCCCCGCCGGCCTGCGTCTCCTCCGCGGCGACGGTGTTTGGAGCAAACGTGTGATAATATCTTAGTGAATTACAAATTGATGCGTTATTATTGTAAGATACATGGAGCATAATGCATACAGGCTGCAATGAGAGGGGGGGTTAAAAAAAACAACAACGAGGCTGCAGTTGTAAAATAACCAGACACACGCCGGTCGCTGTTTTACGCATAAATCCGCAGATGGATGAAAAGGCACCGGGTTGTTTTTCTTACCGTGGCTCTCTGCGGCGGCTGATGATGATGATGGTCGTGGTGGAGGTGGTGGTGGTGGTGATGATGGTGGTGGAGGCTTGTGTCTTCCCTGCTCGCCGCGACGTTTTCTCTTATTTCCTTCTGAGAATAACAGAACGCGCGTAGCTGTCGGATCATTTGACCGCAGCCGGCTCCTCTAGGTTCCCCTGGTGAACATGGTTCCGGCAGATCTCCCTGAGGATGTCCGTCGTCTTCTCCCTCTCCCCCCTTGACTATAGCTCCTGAGCCGAGCCGAGCCGAGCCGTGTTATGGCAGCCGGAGTGGAGACGGTGGAGACCCCCCCCCCCTCCCCTGGGCGCACAGCAGCGGATCAGGTGGACACTCCGCATCCTTCACATTCCTGCACCTCTGGACGATAAAGGGCAGTTTTATGTGTAAAAAAACCCACATATTGTTGTTTGTTTTTTTGCCTTATGGTGTTTGACATTTCAGCTTGTGACGTTTGCTCAATACATTAAGAAAGACTTTAACATTCCTGCAGTGTCCCTCTTGAGGTTTGCATCGTGCATTCACATTGACCTTATCAAAGTCTGTGTTTTATTTCAGGCGATATGGCGCCACAGTACAAACTAACATATCCATTGACGTATGTTTTTGACTTTAGAGCTCCATGCTATAGGGAGATCTTTATTTTTTACTTTAATTCATAAATAAAGGACAAAGTGCATTGGGTCAATACATCCTAAAATCAATAGGGGCAACCTTTACAGTGAAGTAAGAAGTGTCCCAAGGTTTGAACACTTTTCCTCTGCACATCTGGATAGAGCCATCTGCTGGTTACAGTGAACCTGTCATGCTGCCTTCACTTGCTCAGAGAAACTGGGAATATGAGCAAAGAGGGAATCAGTGTTATGATTTTATCTATTGAGACAATGGAGAAAACAACGTTGACAATTCATATAAGATGTATCATGTGTTATAAGGCAAGAATGTGTTCAAATAAATAATTTGTTCTATTCAGTTTGATATTTTGTTGTAGTAATTTACTAGTATGAATACATATTAATGTATATTTCAGCCCTAATTGTGCATTCAGGTTGTTATATGTCTTTATTCTGCTGCTGCTGCTTCCACTGCTCAGGTTATGAGTCACATTTCCCTACTTGTTCACAGCAAGTGGCTTTTTGCATGTCTGGCTCGTGAGTTAGAAATATGACTTTCCAAGAAAAGCGTGACAGCAGTTTTCTTAAAGGGCAGCAAAGGTAAAAGCTCCTCTGTCCCCAGGATGTGCAGTAAGCGAATTTCCACTCTGCACCGGTTGTTGAGCATCTCAGGGGATAAATGGTTTTGCCGTTATTTATCACGGTTAGAAAATGTGACAGACTAATGTTCCGCTGTACACTATGTGGGATAATCCTCTGTGGCTTTTATTGACTTTTCAAAGGTACAAAAACAAATCATTTAGTATAATTGGGCAATTTTTGCTGACCTCTAGTGGAAGCTGCGCTGAGTTAATGGAGTCGTTTTCCTGCCAAATAAATACATTTTAAAGTGGCAACGTGGAACATTTCAGTCCCATTTGATTGGGTGACACCTGCAGTTACCGATGGTGACAACAGATAAAACCAGTTAAAACTAAAGGTCACTGGATCCCGGGGGTCAGAAAAACAAGCTGTTGTTTTAATAAAGAGCTCAGGCAGTAATAAGTCTTATTCTACCAGTGTGTTAGTGAACACGGTGTGATTTCATCCTGAATGAGTCTGAGATCAGCAGGGTAGCTTTTTCACTTATTTTAGTTTTAATGAAACATTCAGGGGATCTGTTGTTCTCAGGCGTCTTTCCTGTCTGACTGAATCATTATTGTTTAAATTGTAACAGTTATAACAGTTTGGTAGTTTTGGGTCTGTTGAAAAATATTACTTAAAGCAAATGAAAACATTTATTGTCAATATAAGTCAATTAAAACACAGATGTTTTTTGTTGTTTTGACTGACTGATAATGCCATTTTATAAATATGAGGGAAAAATGTATATGGTCTAATTCTGGTCCGATTCTACTACATGTATTTATCATAACAACTCTGCAAAGTGGAAAAAGCTGAAGAAATGTGTTTCAAATTGACTATGTCATAACTAATTTGACATCTGAGGGCAGATAATGCATATGACACAGGAAAAATAAATATACTTCATATGCATCCCTGTCATCAAGTGTATTGAAGTGAGAGTTTAGCATCTGATTGCATTGAGCCAGTATTTACCTGTAACTGATTCCGGATCACAGATAAGCCATTTGTTTTCTTACATTGTGATTATATAACAGTAACTTACCTGAAGCCTGTGATGCTTATGGCTGAATTTCTATTTCGTTGTCTGCACCACCATAATCAGTGGTTGGTAGTTTCCAGCTCACACATGAACCTGTTTCCAGTTTGAAACCATTCAAAGTGATCATGTCTCTCCATAAATATTCATTCTACTGCAGCATGTCCAGGTCTGCAACACATGCACATACTGCTGTCGCCTGCTGCAGATTGTGCTCCATAGGATTTGTACAGCAGCAGTAGCACACGCCACATTTCAGCAGGGGGCAGTGTTGCTTTATAAATAGTTCCTAAACCTCCTGTAATGCCGAAATGCTGAACTTGTGATTCACAAAGTTGTAACAATGTCCCAATCACTCATCTAATTTACCTCGTTACATAATTGAATTATTTTAGTTTCACTCAATATTGAAGTTGAAAAAAAGATCCTCAGCCGTCGTGCTGTGTTCCAATTAACCAAACTGCACTGTGAGTGGAATGAGGTGGATAAATCAGATGTATTTAAACCTGTTAAGAAAGATCTCATGAATGAAGCATCTTCATAGAGCATCTCTATAGCAGCAATCACTGTGTGGTCATCGATTGTGTTTTAAATACTTGTCAGGGCCTTCGGAGTCAGATTAACACAGAATCTAAAGTGACTCATCAATTCTGCACCCGATAGAGATGCAGACCTCAGGTACTCGATGTACTGTGATTTCCTGGTTTCACAAGGGTCTCGTTCAGACACTATGTTTTAGGTACAGTCAATTCCTCAAAGCTCAGGAGAGCTTCAGACCTTCAGGGAGGAAAACGGTTTCCCGACTTCTTGTCAGATAAACTTCTGCCCTGTTAAACAAACCAATTTGTCCTTTATCCCTTTATGCATCGCAGCTCAGAGAGGGCCTTCCTCATGTGCATTTAATAAAAGAGTCTCTGAGTTTTTCTCCCTCAAATTTCAATACATGGATCTAACACTTTCCACAGAGATGGAGAAAATGCAGCAAAATGTGTTTGGTCTCTGAGCATCCTCAGCTTTCTATCTGCAGATATATTCTTCTGGAACAGGCCAGGGTGACATGTTGTTGACTAGTGGCCTCTGGCTGTGGTGTAAATTCTTCCTTCGGTCCCGCCTGTTGGCTCTAACACCAGACCAAGTGAAAAGACGCTGCTGTGAGCTTTATAACAAAATGCTTTATCCCCCATTAACCTTCACAGAGTGGGTATCGGGGGGGGATTTCGGGCGGAATAAAGCACCGGTGTCAAATCGCAAGAGTGTCTCTGAGCTCAAAGGAGGTGACGGGCGAGCATGAGGTTCTCGCTGTCCTTCATTTCTCCTCTTTATTTTGGGGTCATTCTTTTTACTGGTACCCTGACGGCAACAACTGATAAGAAAATGATTAAGTATCATGGACTCGACCACAATCCAATTCAAGTTTCTGGTTGCACTGCAGATTACAAAAGAGCTGTGTCAGACGCTTTTTCCCCTCTAATGGGTGAGTTTAACATCCTTTTGATTACACTTCATATAAGCCCTGTGTGTGTAAGCCTGCCTGACCTACAGCCTGAAACCCATTTACAGTGTATTGTGCTGGTGATGTGCCCCATGTTGGAAATCTCAGACACGGCCGGGTGTGGATTAGGAATCAGACAATCCAGGCTGAACCCATTTGCTCTAACTGAAATGGATTGACTACTGTAAACCACCAATGCAATGGACAAATACACTTACACAAATGTGGATTTAGTCCCCAGGGGTCAGCGATCAGCCATGAAATTCCCTCCGTGATGCATCTGGGCACCCATGAAAATGGGAATGGCAGCCTACGGGGACCAATCTGCCTCCTCATCAGGGCTCTTCATTAAAGTCAAGCACTGTCCATTAGGCTCTGTAATCCTGCTCAGCCGCCGCCACACACGACCTTGACGAGTACGAGTGCGTTTCAAGCAGCTCCGGAGTTCTCACTTCCTTCAGTTACTTTCCAGCCGCTCATATTTGTCTAACTCATCTTTGGGATGCTGTCAGCGCACAGTGGGACTTCTTTTTACTGTGGACCACCGAATGGGATCAGTCCCTGCTGGGGCAGGTAGCTGCTTAATTGAGCCGGGTGCGCGTCAGTGATTTCACTTATAAGGGATCATCAAGATTCAGACAAGCACCTGGTCTTTTATGTGCCCGTAGAAAGCTGGCAGGAAAAACGATTACCGGCCTCATTTGTTCTCTATAGACAGTTGTGACCTTTCCAATTGGCACATCCTCTCACGAATATGACAGCTTTTCTTTCACGAAACCAGCAGTGATCTCGCATTTAATATGCACATAAATTGCATCCTCGCCTATTGGGCGGCATGGAGCGGGAACATACTGTACAATCAGAATTGGCGCGGCTTTTTTTTGACATTGCATGCATCTGTTGTCAGGGGACGTTTGCAGTGTTCAAGCTCCATTCTCTCAGTTCTGTGAAAACAGGCCTCCCGCCAACAAATGACTTCTATAGGCGGCTTTGCATATTGTGAGATACGATTTAATTTAATGTGGTGAATACATTATAACACAATCATGTAGTATTAACACTAAACCGTGTTTTTGTCCCTTGAACATCTGTGGAAGAATGGCCATACCCAGCAAATCATGGGCTGTGATATCATGGAGGACCAACGAGTACGTCTGTATGTGGCATAAATATGTAATATACCATGATAACAGCAGACACGGAGACAGAAGTCGTCCTCTGGGTATTCAATTAAAATTCAGAGAGGTCCAGACAGAGAAAAACCCTCAAGCAACAGTGCAGAACATTATGATTCAGTGCAAGACTCCATGTATCAACATCTGTACATAGTGAACAACTGTCTGTTAAATCAAAGAAAGTATAATGCAATTATATGAGAAACAATATCAGTAAATGAACTGAAAGAATTATGAATATGCACTCTAATAAAAAATAAATGTGTTTTTCTCACTTGAAATTCTCTCAGTGATATATCAGCTCCTAGCATCTGGGTCTGGATCCAGACCGCGGTTCCACCACATGGTTCACGGGTCCTGCTTTAGAGTCTTTCCACTTCGAAACCCATTGAGAACCTTTGGCCTGGGGGGGGGTATATTGTGTGATAACTTGACTTTTAAGGATCAAGACCCGATCACAATCTCACTCTGCAAGATATACAACACATGAAGAGAAAGCACACACCCGGGAGATGCACAGCACAACACAGCGTTTATGCTCCGTGCCGACACAATCCCTGAGTATCAGTTTGTGCAGTGTGGGTAGATTGTATCATAAAATGTGTTTCTGCAGATGGGTTTGGGGAGAGAAGCACGACGAGTGATTGCCAAAAATCATTGTTTACCTGAACGGATTACCTTTCAGTTGAAAATGTTAGGATGTGCAATCACAGGGGGAAATCAGTGCAGAATGAACTGACAACGCTATCAAAGCAAAAAAAAGCGTAAATATCTGGTGGATGTTTGATGCAGGATCGGAGTTCTCCTCAACGCCAGCCCCAGGATTTACAGTGATACTGTTCTGTACTTGATAAGTGGTGCTTAAAAAACACTTTCATCATGTTTATCAAAGAAGTTACACTGTGACTGCTTTTAATCCATTTGTTTTTCGACCGTATCTTCTGCCAGAATCCATAAAAACACCTTATTTCCATGTGTTCATTTTTATTATAATCAGCTTTAATTAAAACAACCTTTCACACCTTAATATTTATCTTGAGATGGTGAAAAGGAGATAGAATGATGGCGTTGCTACAGCCAGGAGGATGTGATGTGATGTTGACCTGCGGAGCACAGCGGACAACTCGAGTTACAAGCGTGAGGCAAACACTCAAAGACTTGATGAAATGCTTTCTCATTTTGACATGACACAAACAGGAGGAATTGAGTTAGATTGTGTTCGGGAGAGAGATTCATGGTGTTCCTGCAAAGAGACACAGAGAGGAGACAGAAGAGAGGAATACATTTCAGGCACACTCCCTCTGAGGGAGTGTTAATGCTTCTTGTTTCTGCCTCCGTTTGTTTTGCAGTGTGGGTCGATCAGGGTCCGCTGTCTCTCTGTCTGTGGAGTCCATCTCCTGTGATGAGATCAGGACACACTGTGTCTCCGATGCCCACAAACACAAATACAGCAATGCCCACACGTACACATGCAGTGCAAACGCTGAGAAAGGATTTCACAGACGTACACAAGGACGACCACAGAAATATGCAGACTGTGTTTACACACCTCTCTCTCTCCTGCCTCCTCTATCTCTCATCATTTGCACCACTGGTTCTACCTCAAGGTTTAAGCCAAAGGCCTTTTTTTCAGGAATTTTTATCCAAGGGCTTCTCTGACCAGAGGTGGAGCAGCTCATTTTAAAGTGTGGGGGTTCTAAGGGTGGAACATGAGCGTCACAACACCCTCTACCTTTGGCTATGGTCTTAAACACACACCTTACATTTCTATATTTTCTTCACCACCACATGCAAATAATATTGGGTTCAAGATGTATATTACATCACCATGCTTTTCACCTGGAGGTCCTACATTCACTCGTATTCACATAACATACAATTAAGCAATGAATTGAGATTAGTCTATAAAAATCATTACATATATAACATTTCCATATATAAATACGATGCTCAAAATGGCAGCTTTTGTATCCGAGATATTTTGGATATTTGAGGCGTTTATATATCGTCTCTGTTTACTCTTGGTGAAATAGATTGGCTGAACGGTTGTTTAATTAATCTAACTTGACCAATGGATTTCCCTGTATGCTTTGGGGAGCTTGTTTCATTCCATCAGTGAAAGTGTGGAGCTGGGGGATGGAATCATGTGTCTGTGAAAGTGCCGGTGTTGCAACACCTGTAACACCTACGTCTGAGAGGTAGTTGTCTCTGTCCATCACTGCTTTTACAACCCCAACAGAACCGGAGCTCAGTCTAAACCTGGGTCTTAGTAATGATGACCACAGGCGCACAAACCATCTGCAATGTGTCCGCTCCTCCCTTCAGGGAGCCTGAGAAGGATCTGCTGTCACTCTAGCAGGGGAAACATCTGTTCCCATTAAATTAGTGTGGCCCTGCAATGCAAGTTATCTCTACTGCACTCCATTTTACCGTCTGAGTCCTGCGTCTGTCGACAAGGGGATAAAACAAGATTAGTTAAATGACTGGAAACTGGGGAAGTAGTAAGGGAGGGACCGAGGGGTAGAGGGAAGAAAGGGAAGGAGACTTCTCTGCTCTTGTCGTCTGCTCTCTTACCAATTAGGAGCTGGGGACTGTCCTCGAGTGTAGCGAAGGAGGGAAATAATCACCTCATCCATCAGCTAACTTGTCACCCCATGGCTTAAACCCATTACATGAGTAACAGGGTGAGTGGCCTGTGAGAGGAAGCTGATACTGAAGATCTTGCAGCTTTTTGAGATCTTGCGAGAAGATTTTCTGACATGTCCTTGAGCAATGCTTCACTTTTGTTGCGGGGTCAGTAGTTTGTGTTGCTGTCAAACTTGAATCTGTTCAGAGCAGCAGCTTCATGTGCCAGGACGTAGTATCAGACCCACGGTGGCACTGATGCAAAGAAATAATGCGATAAAAAACACAAAAACCTGCAGAGGAACATATGGGACATGACCACAACATCTGTGCTTGTAGATGAGGGAGCTCTGGCTGCTAAACAACCAGTTTTGTTTAAAGGACACATAAATAAAGAAAGTGCAGTATCAATTTGCATAGTTTGTTTAGTCAGCATGAATTAAATATGGCAGAGAAAGGTCTGGGTTCGGGTTGGTCGGGGTTAAGTCGGCTAAGTGCTCTTTCTTGACTCTACCCTTTGCGTCACATTTCAGTGTAGATTTGACTTTCTTTTCTGACAAGAAGAAGGGATAAAAAGGCAGAGCGGGCTTGATAGTTACGCATCTGCAGCGAAACGCAGGTGAAGCAAAGCAGGATACGTCTCGGATGCGCTGCCTCTGTTACGAAACCTCGATCTGCTTTCTTCACACGCTATTCACCTTCATTTGATATTCAGCAAATAGAGATGTGAGCTAAACCCAAGGCTGCTGGAGGCTACTGACGTGACACAGCAGCCCCAAAGCCCTTTAACAAACATTTATACCGTCATGAAAGATCGCTATATGCTTTAAGCCACATGAAAAAGATCCATCGCGTTCTGAGCGCATTCCTCACAGCCTGCACGACCATATGTGCACACAATTGCCGCTGAAATGCTTTGCAGATCACCAGTCACAGCATCAACTGTCGCCGAGGTTTATTTAAATTTTAAAAAGACACTTAAAATATGCATGAAATGGCTTTTGCGTGCAGCTGGAAAATTAAGCCCCTTTTTTTTCAGGGAATTATGCCAGAGTAATGACAATCACACGTTGTTTAAATCAAAATGCAGATGACAGCTTTGACTTTCTTGTTTGCGATGAGCTTCAGCTGCAAAATCACTGCATGTACAGGTCATTCCCTTGTAGCCTTGGAGAGCAGGTGAGCAGGGGGAGGAGGCGAGAGGGGAAATAGAGATATCTGGAGGGTAAAAGCAGCAGGAGAGAAGAGAAGTGATGAAGAATATCGGCAGGGAGAAAATAACCCTGCAGAGTGTCATGACAGAGTGAGGTGGCAGAGACAGGGCTAAGAATAGAGATCTTCAAATGGGGGGGGACATAAACAAAATGAAAGCAATCAAGTGACTTTTGCTATGCCCTTTCCTCCTTCAACGCAGACACGACACGCACACATCAGGTGACTTATGTGCCCTCGATACAGGAGAGAAACAGAGTGTACGCTCCGAGCTAGAGCTTTGCTCAAAGATCTGGAGCAGCTGATGAAAGGAAAGAAGAGGCCACAAATAACAGAAAATGATATTATTCGCTGGGAAATGATTCTGTATAGACTCCACAGTGAGGAGGCAAGTGCAAATAGTGTAAAGGAATTATAGGAAATTGCCAGAATTCAATTCTTTTATTTTATTGCTAGAGACAATTGGTTTCAGAAACTGAAACAATTGTATTCATTATTTAAACAACCAAAAATAGAAATATATATACAGACAGAGAGATTTGTATAATCCAATATAAATATGAAGTATGCAAAATATGTGCGTTATACTTCAATATATATATAGAAAGAAACTGACAAAGTTTATCAAAAATGGGTATGTATAAAACAATATACACAACAACTGAATGACAGATCTAAAAGAAGATGTAAGTAATATAGATCATGTAAATGTTAAAAATGTATAGTGTAAATGCAGTAATCATGCAGTACTGCATAGTAGAAGTACTATCATTGCACAAAGTACTATTACCCAGCGGTTATTACAAATAATGTCTCACTTTTTTTCTTTATACAAAAAAAAAGCGTAGGAATGACAATTGTATTTGCATGTTTAGAGTTGTTATGCTAAGCTAACACAATCAGCTGCTTGCACTTGCTTCATGTTTAATGTAGGTGTCAATTAGCTGTTTCCCCAAATTGTGGAATGTTTAAAGCTGCTGTAGAAATAAAACACAATATTAATTAATGTTCCCTTTTCAATATTCGCCGGAGCTCGCCGGGTGTCATGAAGTTAATAGTGGGAAGCAGCGGCGGCTATCATCCTTCATCCGTATAGTTTCATTCTTAGCACTGCCTAAGTCTGATTAAAGCTCCACAGCTCATTGCTATGCATTTCAATACAATGACTAGGAGCTGTGATAAACAACTTTTTAATTGCAAGTGCCTGAAGTGTGACCAGTGTCAGAAGTTTGCATTTTACATCAGCCCGCTGTTTCCACTGCAGCGTGGCTCACCTCCCTGATGGTGAAATGCACACTCAGGCTATTCACAACACAAAAAATGCTGCTTCATGAATCTACAAAGAAGTTCATCCACTTACTTTCATATTTATTTGATTTCCTCATTGTAATTTAGTTTGACGACTTCATTAACTCCATTAATACGGATAAGAGACGTCCTATGTGGACAAATTTGAACTTAATAATTAATCATTTATGAATATTCATTATAAATTCATTACATCACAATCCATTTTTCTCCCGATAAGGATGTAATTGTCTTTCGGGGTCTACAGTGGGCTTCAGGAGATGCTCCCTCTCCTCTCGCGTAACGACCGGCCCTTGGACATGGGTAATCAATGTGCAATTATTCTTTCAATGTGAAACAAAATGAATATGCAAAGACAAAGGCACAGGGGCTACATCTTCATATCGAGTTTTAATCACTGATGAAATACTGTTTTGCCCTCATTTCCATGTGTGAATAAATCAATGACATAAAAATAGATAAGGGAATCTCTCTCCGTCTCCTTTCCTCACCCCGTCTCTGCCTCTCCGTCTTATAAATCTGCCGGCCCATGACTCCCTCCATCATTCTAATTCGCCTCAACAGTAAACTTTTACAAGCGAGATATCTTGGCTTGTGACATGACAAATATTGATTTTGCAGGTTTGCGCAGCTTCTCTCTGCCGGAGCTTCTCTCTCTGTTGTTATGAGCAACATTTTGTAATATAGTATGTTTCGCTTTGAAATATGTTTTTTGCTACATCATCGCTGTATCGTAAACAACGATTTATCAGGTCTGAACCACTTCTTATCGCATAAAAAATATCAAATAAAGAGTGTATCTGAAACACTGGGTATGTACATAACAAAGTAGCTTTCAGCTTTCAACAGTATTTATTCAGAAACAAAACACTGCATCACTGTTCATCACATGCACACTATGGAACGGCTTTCGCAGGAAACTCCTGTGTCCTTTTGCTGCAGTGTAAGACATTCATCTTGCACACACATGTAAGCATACACTTTGAATCATGAGCACGCACATGAGCAGTCATGCACGACCTGGTTGTCTCTCCTATATCACAGGGATGCCATCGAGGAATACAAGGAGACCATCACAGCCTCTGCCGTGGTCAGTCTGTGTAAAAATCTTCCCTTTAAATTATTCACTACTAACATTTGTCCGACAGACCCTGGTTGTGATGGAGAGGGTTTTAAATAGAGAACAGATTTCACGTCTAATAACACAGGGGAACGCGCTAAACTCCATAAAGTAACTATGAGGCAATGCATGACTCATATTCAGGATGTGTCAGCAAAGCTCGGAGCAGGAGAAGAGGATCCTGCTGCATATGTCAGCATCAGCCACTGCTTTGTTATCCCACTGAATCTGCCTCCCACTCATACTCGTGCACCCTTGCTTCACTGCCACTCTGCTGGTGGGAAACAGGGGGGCGGGAGTCAGAGGCCCTGGTACTCCAGAGACCCCCGAGTTTAGGGCTACGTTTAACTGCAGTTGTGAAGAGGAGGAGATTTTGACCTCCACTGATTCGTTTTACACACAAACATC